>NW_007578898.1:0-5161 GCF_000690725.1 Stegastes partitus | reverse complement strand
CCTCCTTCGAGCCGGATTTGAACCAGCGACCTAAGGATCTCTGCTTGACTCTCCTACAGTCCTCCGCTCTACCAACTGAGCTATCGAAGGGGTCGTCACATGAGCTTCAGAGTGTGGATCACAAGTCAATAATCAGTCTGCATGTTAATATTGTTTCATGACTTTAAATATTTTCTTCTTGTTTTTCACAGATAAATGCACCGTTGTTACTGATGAATGAGTTTCTTGTCAATGGTCCAAACATCAAGTTCAATTTTAGGGTTGTGTGTAAAAAATGATGCCGACATCTAGAATATTTGCCTTTTACAGGATGAAGCAAATAATCAGCATTATGGTGTTATCTACACTGAAGTGAGGATTAAAGTAAAATGATGGAACAAGCTGATACACAACACTGGAAACAGGATTTCTCAAACCTCAAATGGAAAATGAAGATGAAAACTGGATTTTAATTGGTTAAAAAGACTTTTTCAAACTGTAGTTTTTTTAAGGTTTGAGATGTTAGATAACCTTTTACTGCCTTTTGTGTTACTGAAACACACGTGTGTGCTGTGAAAACCTGCTGCTTTGCTGGCTTGTTCTATATTCAAGTCCTTTGCCCTCCGCTGCAGCTCACTTGTGCAAAGCCACCATGTCTTGACTTGACTTACTCTACGAATGAATCGCAGCCCAGCTGTTGACTAATAGTCCACATTGAGCGCTAAAAAAACATCATGTCACCACTCCTTGTGTCCAGAGTGTGGGTGGCGGGAGGAGGGAGGGAGGTGCTGGCTGAGTAAATAGGACGGGGGGTTGGGTAGCAAAGTAGGAGTTGTAGCATTGTATTGTTTGACTGACAGTGGGACAGCGAGGGGGAACGGGTGGTCCTGGCCCAGAGACAATGCCTGAGAACATGCTGCCTCTCTGCTAAGCCCCCTTTGTGAGGCAGGGTGGGAAACCCCTGACAAATAGCCATCACCAGCACGATTCATGACATGGGAATCTGCTCAGTGGAAACATGGCAAGCTCTAAGATGTCATATTGTTGTTCACCGTCAGGGATGCTAACAGGCTGTTATGAGATTAGTTCAGGGGGATGTTGCCGGGTAAAACCGGGGTTTGTAAAACAGTACACAAAATCCCCTTCTAGAAAACAAGCTAAACATTGTGATGTAAGGACGTTTTGCAATACAGAAAGTCTGTCACTGTGTAAGACAAAATGTCTTTAGATGCCCTGAAACTGATAGAAATGTTTTCCATAATACAGTGTGAGAATTTTAAAATCAAAAACTGTTTGGTAAATTAAGTCCTAATCTGCAGTTTAGTAGGAATGTTAAATGGTCCACACATATCAATCATGTTTTAGCTTTAGGTCCAAAGTGCTTTACAGTGTGTTTTATTCACTCACACACTGATGTAAAAGAAGATTATTAGTTAATTAAAACGCCATAAATATAAAACATGTATCAATATTTTCTCAATTTAAATCTTGTTTATCGTTTTGCTTTGGTGATGGCAGTTTGCTTCGTGTGTTCGTCCATTAAAGTTGGTATTCTATCATTGAAAGTACAAAAATTAGGTCTACTACTCCCTTTTTAGCATTGTCTTCCACGTTTCTTCATATTTTTCTGCTGCAACTCAACTGCAATATTCTTCAAGTAGGATTCCAGAGTAAAGAGAAGTCGGTCCAATCATAAGAGAGAAGAGTGCAGAGTCCAGGTTATTCTGAAAAACATAAATAATTACCAATCATAGATGAATAAAGTAAGCAACACAAACTTTATGTAACACTTAAGTTTTATCATTATCATTATCAAATTGATTGTTTAAAATCACAGAACTTTTAAACTGTTGTACAATATTCACCTACATTTACCAAACGTCCTCTGACTTCTGTTTCTTTACAAATGCTAAGCGGAGGATTGGCAGCTTTGTCGCAGAAAGCTCCAATAAACAAATGCTTCTGTTTTGCGTTAACTTAACCGAACCGAACTAACAATGTGACATTCTATCTGGGCTTTAGGAGGAACACCTCCTGAAGTTGAGGCTGTTTATTCTGAGGCTTAAGACTGTATTCAGCAAGGAACTGCGAAGAGGGGGGAAAACACGTCCGAGTATCTGCTTACATTCAGCCCAATTAACAATACAATGGTGCAGGGATTTGTAAAGAATCAAGTCAGCCTATTTGTCAGCATACATCTGTTAATTATTTGTGTAAATTAGGGCCTAAACAATAATTATCACCTACAATTAGGTCAGGGAAAGAGGAGAAGGAACCGTCATTAATTGTGTTTAAAACGCCGACAACACCAATTAGCCGCTAGGTTTGTCCCCGCTGCTGCCACCCAGAGACTGCTCTCCATGTTGTGGAGATGAAACTCATTATGCTTCCTCCAACACACAGTGCCTAGTCATACTGGTTCAGCTGGTCAGCCATTCATAGAAACACACAAAGCTGTAATGTAATCTGGCATGAGGTCATGAAATTTGTGGGCAGATCGTTCTCAGCGTGGAAAATGATACAGCGGGACTAGCATCGATAGCGAGCCTGTGAGAAAATGTGGACGACCACTGAGAGTGCGAATGAAGTAGCATTTGGAAGGTCAGTGTGTGTTTCAAAGCAGCCAAACGTCCCACTGAAGTGACCCGAAAAGCAAACTTCAAGCTGCTTGCTCAGTGAATGTTGCTCAGATAAGACACGAAAACACACATCCACACTCCTCACAAACACATGAAGAGTTCATTTGCAATGACAGATAACTCCATCCTCACAAACCTTCAGAAAACCCACTTTCCCATCGTCTACCTGAGACAACATCAATCAAACCTAAGTTGACTCTGTTTTTGTCATTTCTACAAAGCAAACAACAAAAAATGTTTTTCTGAAAATCTACAAAGATTAAGTTCCATGTTTCTGCAAATGAACTTTTCCCATCCAGATTCAGTTTGAATGGGAAGTGCCAGTAAAAAAAACACCTGCACTATAACACAGTGTAAAGCTGGCTGAACTCAAGAGGTCTGAGCTCAAGCTGGCGTTAAAGAAAGACCAAGTAACACATCAGTCCTAATAAATTCAAAGGTTAACTGAGGAAAATCAGGTGTGCTTCATTCATACTTAGTCTGGTCCAGTCTGACTCTCTGGATGTAGACTTTGGGTAAAACGCCTCATTTCCACGTAGCTCTGTGTTCCAATCAACCAGAACTCCATTCATTCCCATTCATGATGGTCTCCTCCTCCCATTTTTTATTTTTCTTTGTCTGAGATTTGTCTCGAGCACTGCGCTTACATGTGCACCAGATAATCATAAAACTGAATTAGCGACCAGGCTGCCCAGTCTTTTAACTATGTTAACAGTCAAAGTGTGTACATGTTATCAGAGAAACTAGTCTAAACTTGTTTCTTATAAAAGAAACTAGTTCAGCTAGTTTAACTCATGACAGCAGTGTAACAAACAGACGTCATACATACTGTAGTGGTTCATACATTCATTCATGGCTCCACATACGACAGAATAACCTCCTCTCTATTTTTTCTCCGTATATTATTGGTCTTGTTTTAGTGGCAATAATGATGCATGCATATATCCCATAAAACTGAACAGTAATAACTGATAGCCTCTCTTTCCATAATGAAACTTCTCTGTGTTGTGAATACGAGGTGCTGTAATCATATTGGTTTATGCACATGAAGGTAAACTATGTGGAAAAAAAGCAAAAGTCTGACTAACCGGATGTAGACTGCAGGTATAAAGCCTGTCATTTGGACATGTCACATCTCCTCCTAACAACTTGAGTGAAGTTTTATTTTTTTTCTGTTTGACTCACGGTCTCTATTGTCAGAAATGCATTGAAACAATGATGTTGTATCTGTTAGATTCATAATCTCTGATACAATAAATTAATGATTACAAGTTAGACAGTGTGCAGGAGTCTGTTTCTGGACCTGCTGGATGTGCTCATCCCTCACCAACGCCCCGACAACACCCCCTATTTATTTATTTATTTTCCAGTCTGTCAAGTGCAGAGGAGTTCAGTGAAGAGTTGGGTCTTTAGTCTTTTCTTAAAGACTGAGAAGGACTCTGCAGATCGAACACAGCTTGGTAACTCGTTTCCCCCGCCAGGGGACCACAGAGGAGAAGAGTCCAGCTATCGATCTTGGGCCCTGTTGTGGTGGTTGTATCATTTGCAGAGGTCTGACCGTGCATGCGAGGAGGCCTGCCAGTAGAGCTGCAGTAGTCATTGTGTGATACTACGAGAGCCTGTACCAGGAGTTGTGCTGCATGTTCAGACAGGAAGGGTCTGATCTTCACGATGTACAGGACAAACTGACATGACCGAGCAACAGAGGCCACATGAGCCTTGAAGGTTAATTGTCATGACACCCAAGTGTCTGGCAGACTTAATGGGTTTGAGTTTGGTTGATTCAAGCTGGATGTTGATTTGTTGTTGTATAGAGGGACCAGCTGGGAGAGAGGCTGAGTTGAAGGTGGCATTTTTTTCATTCATGTCAAGATATCTGCAAGGCATGATGAGATCCGGGCAGATATCTTGACATGTGGTGTTCATGAATGACAGGAAGAGCACCTGCCTCATGTAATAGATGTGTGAACAATTCCCTTTGGTTGTGATTCACTGTCTCTAATAGCTAGAGCCACAAAATTCACCTCCTTCGAGCCGGATTTGAACCAGCGACCTAAGGATTACAGCACAGCTCTCCTACAGTCCTCCGCTCTACCAACTGAGCTATCGAAGGGGTTCGGGGTTTTCACTGTGTACACTACAGTCAATGATTACCGTGTGCTGAGTGACCAGCATTTGCCTCAGATGGTGTCTGAAATCCAATCGAGGAAAAGTTCAAGGACTATACTTAGGTACATGTAATGCTTCCAATAATAGATTTATAGCTGCAGCTTTTTGCTTTGTAAAATCTTTTAGTATATTTGTCAAAAAGTATCAGTGATAAGCTCGTCGTGTACAGCAAATAACATCTGTGTACACCTTGTTGCTCACTTGTCCTACATATGTAAATGTCAGTAATGCATCACATTTATGGACAGAGCATTGCATCCAACAGCTACATCCACAAAATCCACCTCCTTCGAGCTGGATTCGAACCAGCGACCTAAGGATATCGGCACAGTTCTCCTACAGTCCTCCGCTCTACCAACTGAGCTATCGAAGGC
>NW_007578897.1:256941-261313 GCF_000690725.1 Stegastes partitus | reverse complement strand
CTGCTTTGTCCAGTTTGGTTCTGATGTCGTCTTTGACACCAGACAGCTGAAACACACAGTGGTATCTCCTCCAGTCTTCAGGTGCGATGGATGAAACCTTCAGGTCAACACTCATCTGGAAGCTTCCATCATGGTTGGGGAGGATCTCTCCTTTGTCCACGTCCTCATGAAGCTCCTCTCCATCTTTGGTCCAGAACAAGTCGGCTCTGTCGGGGCAGAAACCTGTAGCGTGGCAGGTGACCGGAGAGGAGGCAGTCTTCTGGAGGAGAGACACTGAGGGAAGATCTGGGGAGAGAAGCTGATGAGTCTTAACTGAATGTGACAGATCAGGATGTGTTTTGTGTCTGTTCCTGTGGATAGAAACAGATAAAGTACATAACCATGTGTATTTCACGTTGTGTTATTCTACCTGTCCTCTGCAGAAAACTCCTCCCGTAGTCCACATATGTCTTCAACCAGTCGGGGCACTCGTGGTTTAAGTAGTTTTTATTGAATTGTAGTCGAGCTTTCTCTGTGTCCCATCTTAGTTTGGTGATAAAAGCCTGCGGTTGTAGAGCGATCCATGTCAGCGTCTGCAGGTCCAGCGCTATGAAGTCTTCACCATCATATCCATACTTACTAAAACCCCTGATTTCTCCAGTTTCATCGTCCCATTCACAGCCGTTCATTCTCTGCAGGATGTGGGCACCTGGGACACAGAGAGGGAGTCTGATTTCACTGGTTTACTATTAGGGCCGGCTGGCATGGCTGCAAACATCACCACAATCATCATCTGACTGACTGCACACTGAAAAACTGTCATACTTCATTTTGGTGCAATATCAACACATTAAAAGCTGTGAATTATGAATATTCTGTCCATTTAAAAACTACAATATCAGTTTTTCTTCATATAAAAGAGTCTGTGCAATGTCAGTATTTTTCCACTTAAATCTGTACAATATAAATAAAATCTGTGTCATATTAACACTTCTCTGTCAGCAGTTCTTCTCTTGAAACCATCTGTGCCATATCATTTACATGTGCAATATTATTATTTCCACATCCAGATGATTTTGGACAACCTGAACTCGTACTTATTTATATTTTGTTTTTGTTTTTTAACTGATATTACTTACATGTTTGCACTATCCACTTTGCTGCCATAACGATGCAAATTTCCCCACAGTGGGATTAAAAAAGACTTACCATATTGTTTTCACAATATGCTTCATGTTTAACTTTATCAGGCAGGAAACACCTTCAATGTCTCTGTTAGACCTCAGAGATACACAATGTTTTAGTGAGTAACCCTGAATGTAAAACTGAGCTGTTTGTTTATGAAGAAAAAAAAACAAAACTCCACAGTGAATCTTGACTTTGAGGGTTATTTGCAGTTTAGGATTGATTGTTGGTTGCTCAGCAAACAGGTTGTTCTGCAATATTGGTGAGTGCACACATATTTGGATGAATATGCCCTGTAATAGTAACACATAAAAATACACATATTAGAAAAATGTGGCCTATAAAGTGACAAATTCCTTCAACAGAAAAGGCCCACTAATGAGCAAACAGAGCAGACAGATTGACTCCTTAGTAATGATGACACAACAGAAACCAAAGTCTGATTTTGGTTTATGGTAACTAATTGCTATGGTAATACAACCAATTTAAATGGTGGAAAAGGTTTATGTCTCCTGTCTTTGTGGGAAAAGATCTCCTAGATATCTGATAATAGACATCACTCTGCTATTTATGCTTGTCAGAAAACTCCATGGAGAATATTAGAAGTATGTGCCTATAAGGAAATTTCTTGAAGAAAACTTGAATTATCAGCAAATTATTTCATACAATCACCAGTTTTCCTGAAGAAGACTTGATATTGAGTGCAGCATCTTACAACACAGGGAGAACACATTTCAGCAGTGAAAACTTAAACATACATTCAAAAATATTTTACCTCCAGTTTGGTTTAAGCGTTCCATCAAGCTGTCAATGTTGGCTCTGAAGACCTGCTGGTTTCTAGAGCACTGGTTAGTGTGCCACTCCAGGTGTTGTGGGTTGTCTTTTAGGAATTTGCTCACCCAGTCCTGTTTGGGTTCAGCTGTCCTGATGCTGTCACAGTAACCCACCTGAAATTCATCAACCAGTGCTGAAGCCACAAACTCTGGACAGTTCGGGACCCCAGAAGTTGCAGTGAGGAAATATTTCAAGGAGTGTTTCACTGAAGGGAAAAGATGGTTTTCAGCTTTTGAATTTTATGTTTTATTTTTGTAGTTTAAAATCTGTTAAACCACAATGGAATAGAAAAAAAAAACGTGAATATGTTAAAGACCCATTCCTATACCATTCCTCCTATTGTACATGTGTGTACATCTATTTGCTTATTCGGAATTACACATTGAAGCAAATATAATAAAGAAAAGCACCCTCCATGTGATGATAATCCATCCAAATAGAAAACTGAGTGCTTCATTTGTGCCCATTAGCATTATATTCTGGTTACTTCAACAAGTTCTCTGCCTCACCCAGAAGCAATGGGTGTAACTTCTATTTTGGGGTATATTTGTATTCTACAAAGTCTTATATTAGTGTCCACAAAAACTCAAATGTTTGAAGCAATCAAATGAAAACAGAGAGGAAAGCTTGGAGCTGGCTGCTGTTCTCCAGGACAATAAGTCCGTCCATCCTGCACCGTCTGACTTCTCTCTGTTTCCTAAACAGATATCTTGTGTGGTCACTATGTTTTTTCGAGTGATGATGAAGTCATGCATGCTGTTGAGCATCTGGAGGCTCAAGATGTGACCTTCCTCTGCGTAAGGATAGTAATGCTTTAACATCAGTGGATCAAGTGCATTTAAGTGACGGGAGAACATGTTTTGAAACAATGCCAGAACAATCTTTCTTCTTTGACCTTTCAGCTCAGCCTCTTGCCAAACAGTGACCTGAACATGACACACACCTGATTTCCAAAGGTCACATAGGATAACATTCTCCATCTTCATTATTAAATATTGTGCACCTAATGCATATAACAGATGTTGCTCTCACATATTATACAAGTTACAAAAAAGTATTACTTTGTGCTATACTACAATTAGGTCAAATTGAATTGCTATGTGTCATTTTTAAAGCATCGACTTACAGACGATATAAAAACAACATCATTAATAAGCATGACTCAACATTGAATAGATTCATGTCAGGCTGAATCTGTCTGTTCAGACACTTGTAAGACTTTAAAAAGAGAAAGTGAAACTATAAGCACTGGGCGCTCTGCAGACAATAACAAGCAAACCAACAAACAGCAGCACCAGAGGGCTGTACTTTGAAGCAAGATAGGTGGGTTAGTTGAGGTATGGTGAGCTTAAAGTCAGTGTTTTCAGTGTGACAAAGGTGGCCCTCTTTTTACCTGACTGGATCTCCATGGTAACTGATGCTGTGGCGCTAACCTTATCGCGAACAGGTTCAGAGTTTTGGATTTAAATCGGCTGGAAAGAGCGTTTCCCTTTAACCAAACCATTTTCTGACTATTATGTATCAGCGATACAGATTCTCAGCTGAGGGAATGTGTTTTATCTGTAAACATGCTGAGTTGTGCGTCAGTAATGTCACTGAATGAAACTGTGTAGTTACTGTAAATATTGTGTTGCCATGGGAACCAGACTGTATTCAGTTGGTGATGCAGAAATCACATAAATATGTTTTTATGTTTGGCTCTGATTTGCTGTCAGGTCCGTTTCCACTGCTGGTACTGCAGCTGATAGAACACAGATTAGAAAATGAATTATTCTACTGGTATTTATTGCAGAGAATATTCAATCAATAACATTAGTTTTGCTTTTATTTGGCCAAAAATGAAAGTGATATCCTGCATTATGGGACAGTGTCAGACCTAAATGCACTTCAGTACAAGATCAGGTTTAAATATATGAAGTTTAAAGTTGAACTTTAACGTGCAGCTGTCATTTGGAAACACAGACTGTATAAGGAATTTCTTATACAGTCTACAGTTGGAAATAAGCAGCTGCATTGGTAAAATATTATATACTAGCATGTTTAACAGTGTTCTATCAGCAGTTCTGTCTTGCATTGATAACCACCTTCATGATACCCGTAATCTCTGGCTGGGGCTTTTGTCTTGTGTCGGCTGACACAAAGAAAGCCTGGTTATGTCACACTTGCTTCGTAGTACAGCGATCAGCAAGTATCTGATACTCTGTGATCTTACCTCCACATGCAACGTGACAGAAGAGGAGCAAAGCAAATAATTTCTTCATCTTCTTTTAGGAAGTCCTGGAATCTCAGAATGTGACTACATGTCATGTCTTGTGAACATTTACTTCCTCCTCAGTCTATAAATGAAATACAAAAAAACCCCAGAACATTTCAG
>NW_007578897.1:252648-255721 GCF_000690725.1 Stegastes partitus | reverse complement strand
CTGTTTTCTAATGGTATCATCATTCAAACTGCTTGTCATTGTAATATGGAACAAGATATTCCTTTTTCATACTCACCGTTTCTCCCAGAGTTAAACAGTGAGCGGTGCACACCCCCCTCTGGCCAGGCTACATGGTTCATTCCATCACATGTCGCAGACTTCATTTGACCAAACGTCATTAAACATTTTCATGTCCCTCTGTTGTATTTGTTTGTGTTTTATGATGTTTAAGTGTTTACTGACAGTTGATGTAATATGTTAAACCTTTTTTTCCCCCTCCATCTGTACACATCTGGCAGTTTTAACTGTTAATATCACAACCTCTAAATGAACCAAACATGGAGAAACTGACATATTTCAGTCATTAAAAACTCCGTGTACAATATCATTTTTTTTTTTACATATACAAGAATATGTGCAATATCAGTATTTTTTTCCATCAATATTTCTACTTATGGAGGAATATGTGCTATACCACTGATATGTGCAATGTCATATTTCACATTTGGAGATTTTTTTTCTGTGCATCTGAATATCTACACATGAAAGAATCAGTACTTCTGTATATTTTTGGTAGTTTCTCTTTTCTAATGATGTTCTCTACAATTTGCACTTTCCACTTTGCTGCTGTACCACTTTTCCCCACTGTGCAATGAATAAAGTCTTATCCGAATATTAAGTGCATTAGAGAGTACGACGACCTGATTATCTGCCAACAAAATAAGTAATAATAATAATAATCTGCATGACAATCACATGTTAACATTACAATATTTCAAAATTGAAATCTCCTCATCAGAGTGCTCTGGCCAATATTTAAAAAGTCTGCTCTCTGCCTCCATGAATTGAAAATTTGTGTTAATTAAATCATAACTTATCCTGGTGTTTAGTTTGACCCAAAAGCTGGACACAGAAAACCAAAGTCAAAAGTCTTTATTCAGTGAGCCAAAGGTATCACACAGATGATCAGTCTGTGTGGCAACAAATCCAACTAAGGAAGCAGGCAAAAGGCAAAAACTATGAACAACCCACATCCAAACATTTAATATGCAGGCAAATGTCTTAAAAAAGAGCTGGCAAAAGTCATACAAAAGGAGTTAACCAAACCAGAAAACACTAGCAAACAAATTTGTAACAGAGATGAGGCTGAGGTCAATATCCCAGATCATACAGGGGATTTATATCTAAAACATGTAAACACAAGCAGAGCAAACTTGGAAATGGCTGGAAAGCTTGACTACAAGAAGCAGAAAGATAATCTGGTGCAGAGTGATTGAAGAGCTGGTGCTTTTATACTGTGGAAGGAGGTTTATGGATCAGCTTCAGGTGTTTGATGGAAGCAGAGCAGGTGAGACGGCAGCAGTCAGAAGGATGAAACACCCACAGCAGAGCAGGACACAAGAAGGAGAAAAGAAAAAGACATAAAAATACCACTAATACAACAACAGCTGCCATGACACAAATGTGTTTGGAAAGCGATGGCAAATAAACAGACATAGTTTACAATATGTGAACCATCTTTCATAGATATTTATACTGGAACAGAAGAAGCAGTCTGTTGTGTTGCTTTCTCCTGTGGTATGGCATTTCTCTACACAAAATTATGACCATAAATTGGCAGGTATATGATGTTTTTATTCCACAGTCACATTGTGAGTAAAACTGTGAGTTGTTCACATGTAGAGTTGGTTGTTCAGATCAGATGTTTGAGGAAGAAATGGATTATAACTCTTTGTATTCACTAATAATCAGCAACCTGTTGATAATTTAGATTTGCAAGTTGCAGAAATGGAGAATGCTGCAGGTCTGTGTTCCTGTTTCTCTCCTCATGTGTCAGTTGATGGTATCTGTGACTCTGTGGAGGCTTCGTCATCTGTTGCAGGTTCCTTGTTCTTCTTGCTGAAGACAGTTATTTACTGAAGATTGTTCTTTATGTCTACATTTTTGTTGCACAATACTGCACACAACAGTAAACTGGAGAGAAAATGATTTCCAACTCGGTTTAGTCTTCATAATTGCAAAACAGAATCAAGTAGAGTTTAAAGAATTGATGGTTTTGACAGAATCCCAACTTCACTGGAGTTTACTCCCCTCCTCTAGTCTTGGACTAGTCAGGACAGAATGAGAAATGAACAGAGTAAATGATTGGTCAGATACGTGGTAGAATTCATTACTACTTAGTGGATATGAAAGAAATCAAACAAAGTCTTTTTGGGTTTATTAAAAGTATATATAAAACAAGGATGTACTCACTGTGATCAGCGAGGATCTGAATTTCTGTCTGCAGAATCTGAGGCTACAAGCACAAAACAAAGAACCAGTTGATTACAGAACTCCAGTAAATATCAGATAGAAAAATGAAATTAATGTTTCATTTTGACTGAGGGATAAACTTACTGTTAGCAGGGCCGAACCCTAAAATAAAGTTGAGAGATGATTGCAGTTAAAATGATTTATCTATAACTTGCTGGAAATATTTTTATAGATATCTGCTTTGAATGTAAAGGCAGGACAGCTGTTCTTGTGTTGCTGAGTACCTTTATATCTCTTTCTCCAGATAAAGAGTCCAGTGATGCAGAGCGCCAGCAGCAGCAGAACTACAACTACTCCAATGACAGCACCAGCAGGAAACCCTGACGGAGAAATTGGAACCAAAACACAACCTTCAGATTTCATCTCTACTGCAGCACAATGACAAATATGTTTCATTTCCAGACTCCAGCAATCAGGGCCAACTTACCCCTGTTGGTCCTGATCGCTGCTTTGTCCAGTTTGGTTTTGATGTCGTCTTTGACACCAGACAGCTGAAACACACAGTGGTATCTCTTCCAGTCTTCAGGTGCGATGGATGAAATGTTCAGGTCAACACTCATCTGGAAGCTTCCATCATGGTTGGGGAGGATCTCTCCTTTGTCCACATCCTCATGAAGCTCCTCTCCATCTTTGGTCCAGAACAAGTCGGCTCTGTCGGGGTAGAAACCTGTAGCGTGGCAGGTGACCGGAGAGGAGGCAGTCTTCTGGAGGAGAGACACTGAGGGAAGATCTGCAAAGACAATAAAACCAAAAAATAAAA
>NW_007578897.1:245615-252022 GCF_000690725.1 Stegastes partitus | reverse complement strand
TATATATATATATATATCTGGCAGCTTTCTCTGAGTCCCACTATGTCAGTGTCTTCGAGTCTATATGTATATAAAGTAATGTCAGTGCCATTGAAGCAGCAAAACACTGTATGTCAGAGCAGGTCAACCACACATGTCCCATCTTCACACTGCTTGTCATTTATGTATCAGACTATTTATTGCACGTATTTCTTGCTTCTTGTTTCCAAATATTCATATTTTTTCTTCCATAGATGATATATGTGTTTTGTTTGTTCTGTAATATAATTGTCCTATTCTCCTTGATGCTGTGGCTAAATTGTCTGCATTAATTTAATGCAATGTAGCAAGCTGAAATGAAAAATTGAACTGACTGCAGCACAGTCACTTTGGCAGTCTACCACAACGACACAGTGATCCACAAACCTCACCTTTATGAGGATAAATCAGAAATCTTTATATTAAAACTCAGATTTGGAAAGTTGATAATATGCTCTGACAGTGGTTTTTACAAATGAAAGAACATCTTTAAACTTTTATAAATAAGATTAGAAACTAGTTGCTTCACTGTTAGAGTCTGAAATGTAATGTTTTCAATGCTGCAAACTAGCATCTAGCTTTCTTTGCACATTAGTTTCTATTCCAGTCTATTCAAGTTTATTTAATCTACCATTGAATATCCTCATTCAAACAAATGAGTGAAAAATAATACCAGAACATACCAACAATTATTAGGGTAGTATGTTAACTATACCTGATGTGTCGTTAAAGTACTGTTTGAATTCCTCCGTGTACGCTTTTGAATCCTGATACGCGTCAAGGCAGATCTGAACCTGCCCCTTGAGGTACTGAGGGTCATTGTCCATTAACTTTTTGATCCAGACCTGCCTGGGTTCTACTGTTCCCCTGATGCTGTCACAGTAACTCACTTGTACATCATCAATCTTTGAAACAACCAGAAACTCTGGGAAGGTTTGGAGTCCAGAGGATGTCGTAGCATAAAATGTCAGGGAGTGTTTCACTGAAAAGAAAAAAAAAAGGTTTCAGGTTTTTGAATAAAAAATGAATTTTCATAAGCTGTTAGTTCCATATCAATCTGCTCACAGAAATGCAAAGGTTATTATGAATGTAATGTCAGAGATGCAAATACAACAGAAATGTCTCCGAACTAGAGAAGCTACAGGCAGGTATGAGGAGATTTTAGGGGATGGTCTTCAAGTTCAGAGTATTTAGATTTTTAAGCAACTTTGTACACTCACTAGCCATTTTATGAGATACACCTTGCCAGTACCAGGTTGGATACCCTTTTGCCCCCAGAACTGCCTTAATTCTTTGTGGCATAGATTCCAGAAGGTGCTGGAAATGTTCCTCAGAGATTTTGACATGATAGCATGACACAGACTGTGGACACCATTGGAGTACAGTGAACTCATTGTCAAGTTGAAGAAACCAGTTTGAGATGATTTGAGCGTTATGATATTGTGTGTTGTCCTGCTGGAAGAAACCATCACAAGGTAATACACAGTGGTCATAAAGGGATGGACATGCTCAGCAACAATACGCAGGTGTTCAAAACGATGCTCAATTGGTACTAAGGAGTCCAAAGTGAGTCAAGAAAATATCCCCAACATCGTTAAACCACCAGCAGCCTGAACCGTTGATACAAGGCAGGATGGATCCATGCTTTCATGTTGTTTAAATTTTGACCATCTGACAGTCGTAGCAAAAGTCAAGACTCATCAAGCCAGGCATTGTTTTTCTAATCTTTTATTGTCCAATTTTGTTGACCCTGTGTGAACTGTAGCATCAGTTTCCCATTATTAGCTGACAAGAGTGGCACACAGTGTGGTCTTCTGCTGTTGTACCCTGTCTGCCTCAAGGGTCGACATGTGCGTTCAGGAATGCTCTTCTGCATACCTCAGTTGTAATGACTAGCTATTTGAGTTACCGTTGCCTTTCTATCGTCTCAAACCAGTCTGGCCATCTCTCATCTCTGGCATCAGCAAGACATTTTCACTCAAGAGAATTGCCACTCACTGGATAGTTTCTCTTTTTCAGATCGTTCCCTGTAAACCCTAAAGATGGTGGTGCTTAAAAACCCCAGTAGATCAGCGGTTTCTGAAATAGTCAGACCAGCACATCTGGCACCAACAATCACGCCATGTTCTGAGTCACTTAAAACACCTTTCTTCCTCATTCTGATGTTCAGCTTGAATTTTAGCAGGTTGTCTAGACCATGTCTACCTTCCTAAATGCATTGAGTTTTTCTGCTTTTGTATTGTCATTCCATTTGGTTGTGTCAAAATGCTAAGCCTGTTGGAGAAACTACACCATCTTATCAAACAAATCTCTTTCAACAAGAGCCTGCATGTTTAAAACTCTTAACACTTCTTACCTGAAAATGCCTCGGAAAATAAAATGAGCAGAAAAACAAGCTCCATTGTCTCTGTGGCGGTTGTGTGACTGCTGCTGGGGTCAAGTGTGTAAAACTGCAACAAAAAATCAAAAGCAAAAGTCTGAGACAAAGAGCGCTTCTTGTTGGCTCAGGTGATCAGAAGGAAATAATGAACAAAACATGTTTGACTGGAAGAGTTGGGTTATGTATTGTGTAAGGAGGAGTCTGAAAGAAAATTAACTGGAACACCTGAAGATTTTATCCAAGAAAACACATACAAGTAGGAAACAGTTCAGACGAGGCAACAGTGTTGTGTACGGACAGGTAGCGATGTCAAAACAACAATTTAGGTATAACATTTAAAAACAGCAAGCTTTAAATGGGAACAAAATAAAGATCCATAGCTAGAAGACTTAAGAAGAAGCTGCCACTGTTGATCTCTCATTACAAAAGTTGATCTGAATAAATAAATATACAGTTTTAAAATGAAAATGAAGACTGTTTCCAGGTCAAACAAAAGAAACTGACTTCAGTTGACCAAAAGTCATTAATCATGTCCATGTTCCTGTATTGTGTTTGTCTGTGTTTTATGATGTTTAAGTGTTTACTGACAGTTGATGTAATGTGCTAAACCTTTTTTTCCTCCATCTGTACACATCTGGCAGTTTTAACTGTTAACTTTACAACCTCTAAATGAACCAAACATGGAGAAACTAACATATTTCAGTCATTTAAAAACTCTGTGTACAATATCAGTTTTTCTATATATACAAGAATATGTGCAAGATCTGTATTTGTTCCATCAATATTTCTACTTATGGAGGAATATGTGCTACACCACTGATATGTGCAATGTCATATTTCACATTTGGGGATTTTTTTTCTGTGCATCTGAATATCTACACATGAAAGAATCAGTACTTCTGTATATTTTTGGTAGTTTCTCTTT
Organism: Stegastes partitus; assembly: GCF_000690725.1. Classification (NCBI taxonomy): domain Eukaryota; kingdom Metazoa; phylum Chordata; class Actinopteri; family Pomacentridae; genus Stegastes; species Stegastes partitus. The sequence continues at coordinate 248,699 of NW_007578897.1, read as the reverse complement.
TCTAGTGATTTTCCCTTCAGTTTGCACTTCCCCCTTTGCTGCTGGAACACTGCAAATTTTCCCCACTGTGCAATGAATAAAGTCTTATCTGAATATTTAGTGCATTAGAGAGTACGACGACCTGATTATCTGCCAACAAAAACAAAAGATAATCTGCATGGCAATCACATGTTAACATTACAATATTTCATAATTGAAATCTCCTCATCAGAGTGCTCTTGCCAATATTTAAAAAGTCTGCTCTCTGCCTCCATGAATTGAAAATTTGCGTTAATTAAGTCATAGCTTAGCCTGGTGTTTAGTTTGACCCAAAAGCTGGACACAGAAAACCAAAGTCAAAAGTCTTTATTCAGTGAGCCAAAGGTATCACACAGATGATCAGTCTGTGTGGCAACAAATCCAACTAAGGAAGCAGGCAAAAGGCAAAAACTATGAACAACCCACATCCAGACATTTAATATGCAGGCAAATGTCTTAAAAAAAGAGCTGGCAAAAGTGATACAAAAGGAGTTAACCAAACCAGAAAACACTAGCAAACAAATTTGTAACAGGGATAAGGCTGAGGTCAATATCCCAGATCATACAGGGAATTTATATCTAAAACATGTAAACACAAGCAGAGCAAACTTGGAAATGGCTGGAAAGCTTGACTACAAGAAGCAGAAAGATGATCTGGTGCAGAGTGATTGGAGAGCTGGTGCTTTTATACTGTGGAAGGAGGTTTATGGATCAGCTTCAGGTGTTTGATGGAAGCAGAGCAGGTGAGAAGGCAGCAGTCAGAAGGATGAAACACCCACAGCAGGGCAGGACACAAGAAGGAGAAAAGAAAAAGACATAAAAATACCACCAATACAACAACAGTAGCTGCCACGACACAAATGTGTTTGGAAAGCGATGGCAAATAAACAGACATAGTTTACAATATGTGAGCCATCTTTCATAGATATTTATACTGGAGCAGAAGAAGCAGTCTGTTGTAGACATGCAGTATGTGTTCAAAGTACAGCAATAATCACATAAAGTTGTTCCTGCACCTGTGGTTGTCGTGTTTCTCTATACAAAATTATGACCATAAAGTGGCAGCTNTGCTTTGTACATCAGTTTCTATTCAGTCTATTCAAGTTTATTCTATCTACCATTCAATATCCTCATACAAACAAGTGAATGAAGAAATAATACCAAAACATACCAATAAACATCAACTATACCTGTAGTATGGTTAAAGTGCTTTTTAAAGTCTTCAGTAACTGCTTTTGATTCCTGATAGTCGTCAAGGCAGGTCTGAACATGCCACTGGAAGTTCTGAGGTTCAGTGTCAAAGAACTTGTTGACCCAGTCCTGCCTGGGTTCTACTGCTCTCTTGTTGCTGTCACAGTAACCCACGGGCACGTTGTCAACCATAGAAACACCCACAAACTCTGGAAAGGTTTGGAGTCCAGAGGATGTAGTCAGGTAATATGTCAGGGAGTGTTCCACTAGAGGACAAAAAAAAGGTTTAGGGTTTTTAAATAGCAGTCTTTAAAAATGAATTTTCATAATCTGTCAGTTCTGAAATTACCAAACCAGCCCATCTGGCACCAACAATCATGACAAGTTCAAAGTCAGTTAAATCACCTTTCTTCCCCATTCTGATGCTCAATTCAAACTTCTGCAGGTTGTCTTGATTACATCTACCTGCCTAAATGCATTGAGTTGCTGCCATGTGATCGGCTATTTAGATGTTTGTGTTAACGAGCAGTTGAACAGGTGTACCTAATAAAGTGAGTGTATGTTTAAGCCAAATCTCAAGTGGTTATTAGTGGTTTACTAAAACCAAAACAAGATGATTCCAGTTCACCACAGGGGCACCTTATTAAAGCTCTTTGTCCTGTTCTTTAATTCAATCTGCATTTTGCCAAATTTAATTCCAATATGGAACAGAATACAAAACATCTGTGGTCTCTGTTGGTATTGTAGTAACCTTTTGTTGTGTCATAATGTCCAACCTTTAAGAGAAACTACACCATCTCATCAAACAAATCACTTTCTACAAAAGCCTGCATGTTTAAAACTCTTAACACTTCTTACCTGAAAGTGCCTCGGAAAATAAAATGAGCAGAAAAACAAGCTCCATTGTCTCTGTGGCGGTTGAGTGACTGCTGCTGGGGTCAAGTGTATAAAACTGCAACAAAAAATCCAAACATCTGGAATAAAAGTCTGAGACAAAGAGAGTTTCTTATCAGCTCCGGTGATCCGAAGGAAATAATGAACAAAACATGTTTGACTGGAAGAATTGGGTTACGTATTATGTGAGGAGGAGTCTGAAACACCTGCAGATTTCATCCAAGAAAACACATACAAGTAGGAAACAGTTCAGACGAAGCAACAGTAAATATTTCTGTTGTAAAACTTTTCTTTGCCTCTTCTGTAACGTCTTAAAAGGACGCTGTGGAGGAGGGAATGTTCCATTAAACAAGACAAGGATGCATTCAACAGCAGCATTCAGGGTTGTTAAAACTCTTCATGCTTCTATGTGCCCTCGCTTAAAATAAAATGTTCTTACTATGCACCATTTATCCAACTGACCTGCAAGTTTATGAAACAACACACTTATTAAATACCTGCAGATTGATTTTAAAAGCTACAATTAAGCAAAATAATAAAAACAATTTAAAAAAATGTTAGAAAACGGCTATTAAAAAAATACAATTATTGCACTTAGGCAATTTCTTTTTGTAAATGGTCTCATCAAGGTGTTTACATGACTTTTCTATTAGCTCCACTTTATGTTAACTCATTATCATGTTAATAAGTTCACAGAATCCACCAACATCTCAGTACAGAATGTTACAACTCAAACCAGAGCAGATCAACAGAAATAACTGAAAACTGTGTCTTTACTTTAGAATATAATCTGAATAAAAGAGTTCTAGTCTGTGACATATAAGCTCATTCTCTAAGCTGCTCTATCGATGAATCTCCTTTTGACTTTACAGCTATGCCCAGTGAAATGTGCTGACACAGACGTCTAAAATGTTAGAATATGACACTGAAAATGACATAAAATGACAAAACAGAATATTATCCCCGACATTAAATGAGCTT
>NW_007578897.1:242737-245315 GCF_000690725.1 Stegastes partitus | reverse complement strand
AAAACAGAAGTGAGGAAGAAGGAGAGAAGAACACATCACAACTACAAAGGGGCTTGTGATTCTACCTCTTCTCTCCAAGAAGTTCCTCCCGTAGTTCAAATAGTCCTTCAACCACTGAGGACAAATGTTGGTGAGTAAATTTGCGCTCATTGGATCATTGTCTGTGTCCGACATGAATTCTTCTCCATCGTAACCAAACCGTCGATATCCATGAACTTCTCCAGTCTCACTGTCTAATTCACAGCCAGAAAGCACCTGAACTACGTGAACACCTGGAAAGGAGAGAGAATGTAGTAAACCAGAGACAGACTGCAGCTCAGTCACTTTGACAGGAGGTGTGACAAAAAAGAAACGAGACATTGGTTGCCGATCCCACGATTCAGCAGCCACACAGTCATGAAGTCAACAACATCTCAACACTGTATGGGTAGATCTGAAATCTTAACATTAAAACTCAGATGTGGAGGATAAATGATCAGCTTTGACGGTGTAAACTGTGTTTTTAAAATTGATAAATAGCATGTAAACATTTGTAAATAACATTAAAGACTAACTGCTTCACTCTTAGTGTCCCTTAGAGTCTTACCTGCTTTGTACATCAGTTTCTATTCAGTCTATTCAAGTTTATTCCATCTACCATTCAATATCCTCATACAAACAAGTGAATGAAGAAATAATAGCAAAACATACCATTAAACATCAACTATACCTGTAGTATGGTTAAAGTGCTTGTTGAAGTCTTCAGTAAATGCTTTTAATGTCTGATAGACGGCACGGCATTCCCGAACATGCCACTGGAAGTGATGAGGTTCACTGTCAAATAACTTTTTGACCCAGACCTGCCTGGGTTCTGCTCTCTTGTTGCTGTCACAGTAACCCACGGGAACGTTGTCAACCATAGCAACACCCACAAGGTGGTTTGGAGTCCAGAGGATGTAGTAAGGTAATATGTCAGGGAGTGTTCCACTAGAGGACAAAAAAAACAAAAAAAGGTTTCAGGTTTTTGAATAGCAGTCTGTAAAAATGAATTTTCATAATCTGTCAGTTCTGAAATTATCAAACCAGCCCATCTGGCACCAACAATCATGACAAAGTCAGTTAAATCACCTTTCTTCCCCATTCTGATGCTCAGTTTTAACTTCTGCAGGTTGTCTTGATTACATCTACCTGCCTAAACGCATTGAGTTTCTGCCATGTGATCGGCTATTTAGATGTTTGTGTTAACGAGCAGTTGAACAGGTGTACCTAATAAAGTGAGTGTATGTTTAAGCCAAATCTAAACTGGTTATTAGTGGTTTACTAAAACCAAAACAAGATGATTCAAATTCACCACAGGGGCACTTTACTAAAGCTCTTTGTCCTGTTCTTTAATTCAATCTGCATTTTGCCAAATTTAATTCTGATATGGAACAGAATACAAAACATCTGTGGTCTCTGTTGGCATTGTAGCAACCTTTTGTTGTGTCATAATGTCCAACATTTAAAAGAAACTACACCATCTCATCAAACAAATCACTTTCTACAAAAGCCTGCATGTTTAAAACTCTTAACACTTCTTACCTGAAAGTGCTTCGGAAAATAAAACGAGCAGAAAAACAAGCTCCATTGTCTCTGTGGCGGTTGAGTGACTGCTGCTGGGGTCAAGTGTGTAAAACTGCAACAAAAAATCCAAACAACTCGAATAAAAATCTGAGACAAAGAGTGTTTCTTATCAGCTCAGGTGATCAGAAGGAAAATAATGAACAAAACATGTTTGACTGGAAGAATTGGGTTACGTATTATGTGAGGAGGAGTCTGAAACACCTGAAGATTTCATCCAAGAAAACACATACAAGTAGGAAACGGTTCAGACGAGGCAACAGTAAGTATTTCTGTTGTAAAACTTTCCTTTGCCTCTTCTATAACATCTTAAAAGGACGCTGTGGAGGAGGGAATGTTCCATTAAACAAGACAAGGATGCATTCAACAGCAGCATTCAGGGTTGTTAAAACTCTTCATGCTTCTATGTGCCCTCGCTTAAAATAAAATGTTCTTACTATGCACCATTTATCCAACTGACCTGCAAGTTTATGAAACAACACACTTATTAAATACCTGCAGATTGATTTTAAAAGCTACAATTAAGCAAAATAATAAAAACAATTTAAAAAAATGTTAGAAAACGGCTATTAAAAAAATACAATTATTGCACTTAGGCAATTTCTTTTTGTAAATGGTCTCATCAAGGTGTTTACATGACTTTTCTATTAGCTCCACTTTATGTTAACTCATTATCATGTTAATAAGTTCACAGAATCCACCAACATCTCAGTACAGAATGTTACAACTCAAACCAGAGCAGATCAACAGAAATAACTGAAAACTGTGTCTTTACTTTAGAATATAATCTGAATAAAAGAGTTCTAGTCTGTGACATATAAGCTCATTCTCTAAGCTGCTCTATCGATGAATCTCCTTTTGACTTTACAGCTATGCCCAGTGAAATGTGCTGACACAGACGTCTAAAATGTTAGAATATGACACTGAAAATGACATAAAATGACAAAACAGAATATTATCCCCGACATTAAATGAGCTT
>NW_007578897.1:241487-242442 GCF_000690725.1 Stegastes partitus | reverse complement strand
TACTTCTAAACAATCAAGGTTCTGAGTATTTGAGCCACAGCAGCATCAGGTCTGCTGGAACAAACTGACTCAGATACATTTGCAACTGTGACTACAGTTAAAACTGGTAGAAATGAAAGTTAAATAGAGAACAGTCTGTGAGGGTTATGGACATGTTTCACTACATGTTTTGGATTCCTGTTGTTTTCCTTGTGTGTTCGGCTGGCTGTGCGACTCATTTTCAGGTTGGGCAGGGCTGGTCGGAGGAGGACGCTGGCACAGCTGCGGCTTATCGCCTCAATCAGCGGACAGGTTAAAGCCACTGCTCACCTGGACTCCTGGGCCAGACGATTGTGAACATCATGAGTGGTACATTCAGGCCGTCAAGCCGCAGTTTTGAGCACACGTGCCTTTTGCCAAGTTATCTCGAGTCACGAGTAACTGTGGTTGTTCTTCTCTTTGTTCTCCAGCGTCCCCTCCACCGGTCACAGCGTCCAGTCGTCCACCCTTCACACCAGCCTTCCCCTTCATGAGATCACGAGACGGATTGTTCCCCTTCATGAGCACCTGCACTGAGAAAACCCTTCATGAGCACCGGCACGGGAAACCCTCTCACGAGCACTGAGAATCACTACACGAGCACCTGCACGGGAAAATCCCCCTCCTGCACAACCCCGACAACCAATGCACCCACCCTGGATTCCTCACCTGCCTCCTGGTGCTCCGCACCCCCCGGATTCCCTTAATAAACATTTTTTTTCCCTTTAACCCCCGTCTCCTCTTTTGTTTGGGTCCCACTGCATGCCGAGCGGCTCTCAGCCGTCACACAGTCATCATTAGTTGAGCATTTTGGAATTCTTAACATTAGCACTACAAACACAGAATTGTAGGCCTGCAGGGAAATCAGTGGTTTCTCTATTAGCAGCTGCATCTTTGGCAGATGAAAGTGAAGGAAAAATGAAATATAAAATAGCAT
>NW_007578897.1:233514-240211 GCF_000690725.1 Stegastes partitus | reverse complement strand
GAAGAGCAAAACTGTCAGTATGGCCACATGACATAATGAGCAGCTTCTGTAATGATGTCAGTTTGTACAAATGAATTCTTATAATCAAATATATTAATTCACTCTTTTACAATGTTCTTTTTACACTATGGCACTGTGTTTAAATCAACTACAGAGATCACTGTTTAATTGATGCCTCACAGTGTTACACATGGAAGAATTTTGGCCCACTCTTGTCTACATCTTCACCGCTTCATTTCAAATCCACTGTGACGGTGTACAACATAACAGAACTTGCATCACTGTGAGTTACGATACTCCAGGAGGAATGCAGAAGTTGCACGACGTCACTGTTGTGCTGCAAAACATGCGACTTTGACATGGGAGACTGAAGTTAGCTTCTTGTTTTCAGCACTCGGTGGTGTTTCTTTCAGTCTGTACAACACTTTCCCTTTCCCAGTAAAAGTAAAAGTCCTCTATTCCACATTTCACTCAAGTAACTACAGACATGCTGGCAACAAAATGTACTTTTAGATTTTTGAGATTCACAGAAAGTGCCCATTGTCAGAGTTATATTATTATTGTTACGTGATTAGAAAGTAAAGTGACAAACAGCTTTTTTATTTTATTTTTTTTAATGTATTGGAGTATAAAATATGCGAAATTTTCTTTGAATCCATTGTGAGGTACAAGTACAACGAATAAAAATATGAAAAACTAGAACTACCAACTGTATTTAAGTAAATATACTCAGTTACTTTACATCAGTTCTGTAGTTTTTGTGCCTAAACCTAAACACAGGAAATAAATGGGTCATTTCTGAGGCAATCACAAAGGTCACAATGATGAATAGTAATGAAACAACATCAGCTGCAGTCAGTGCTGCATGTTGACTGGTAATGGAGTGTTTTTACATTCAGCTTCTGCTATTCTTACTTGAGTAAAGAATCTGAATACTTTAAGGTTTTATCTGCTGAAGATGATGAACATGTTGGAGAAACAAGTCAAATCCATTTGAGTAAAACTGTCTCTTGTGTCATACTCTGTTGTAAATTAAGTTTTTATTTAGTTCAGGTTTCACAGCCACAACATGGAGACTAACAATGACTTTATTCCGCATCAACACAACTTTCATCAGACTCAGCCACACCGACATTATTAAGGAGCAGATATAAAATGCGACCAGATGAAGATTTAGCTGCTTTTAGAACTGAAGTGAAAGTGAAATTAAATCATAACCGTCCAGCAGCATGTTGACAGATGAAAGTGAGATCTTACCTGCAGAAGCAACATCACAGAGCAGCAGCAGCAACAACTTCTTCATCTTGTCTCGATAAAGAAGTCGATGTCAGCCCTTTCCTAATTTCAGAAAAGTGACTTAGTTGTGTTTTTTCCTGCAACTCTGGACTTCCTCACGTAAAGACTTGAACATCTGGGGCTGTCCAACAGTCACAAGACTTCAGACGCAGAAGCAGCTCAAACAAAAGCTGCATGAATGAGCTGAAACAATGCGAAAGCCAGAAAAGTTCAGGAAAACTGATCTTACACTGCTGAGCGACAGATTCCTTATTTTTCCCACATTTTAATGGAAAACAGTGTTAGACGTTTCAGGTGAACCTGTGCTGCTCTCAGACCTACTGTAAAATGTGTGAAACGTTTATCTCATTTGTGGAAGTGCAAACAAGACAGATTATACCTTCTATGTTATTATTATTATTTTAATGTACAGCACATTTGAGACCAAAAAAACCCTATACATTCTAAAAAGTTATTCAAATGGCCTTTTTTCCTCCTGCTCAGTTAAATGTTTGGTTGCAACATAAAATAAACCTCATTTACTGATTTAAACTCTGTCAGTTGCAAACATCATTTTCATGTTGATATAATAATTACATTCACTTCATATTGTGTACAATTTAAACTTAAATGTCTGTTAAAACTGAAGTTGATGTAAGATACTAAATTATCTTAATCTCCAGCTTGAGTTCAGGATTTCTGTCTTAACGTGGACAATTTCAGATGTTTTTGACTGGAAATTAAAAATATAGAAGAAACTCAAGCTAGTCTGTTGGTTAAACATAATTCCATCAGACTTTGCTATAACTTAAAGACACTGATGCAAACAGTGGCATCAATATTTTTGGTTGAGCCCAAACATTACTTTTTAGAGAAGATCAGGGCTACATGATGCCAGAGAGGCACAATGTCTTTAAAACAAAGTCTCTGGAATGTAGAAGCTTTATTTGTGAAAATGCCCCCCAAAAACCTTTAAAATAAAAAAAAAAGTCTGAACCACATTAGACCAGATCCAAACCAAAAACCACTAAATATCAACTAGCCTCATCTAAACTAGATTGTTCTGAGGAGGATAAAAAAAATAAATCATCAAACCAGATTCCACCACTTCTGTTTTCTGAACAAAGCACAAGCAGAGGACACAAGACACAATCAGAGTTTAATACCAGGAATAAAAAAATAAAATATATACATTTTTTTGACAATACTTACAGTTTTGTACAGTCAGTACAGACTAAAATAATATTATTGACACAATGACCCACTTGCATGTTTTAAAGAAAAACCTCTGAAATATTTCTTTACTTTCTCTAAATACATTTAGTTCATTAGCTGGAAACTCATCTGACACCCTTAATCAGCCTTAATCAGTTAGCCTAGTTTGTCCCTCGTCATCATTATTCTGTCTCTGGATAAGGAGTCCAGCGATGCAGGAAACTCTAAGGGAGAAACTCAACAACATACTACTGGATCAGAGTCCATCTGGTGGCCAAACTGTTTACAGCGAATCCTTTTCACCTCAATGCTGACGATATCCAACATCCTCTGAGGCAAACAGCGGCTGCACCAGTCCTGCGTCAGGTAAAGTGAGCAGGATGCATCTGTATTATTGTACACTGCCTGACCTCGTGTGACTGAGCAGCTGTTGCATCTCAATTAGCAACACCAGAACCATCCAGATGTTCATCTACAGGGGAAAATCCTGTTTTTCCTGACTCGGCATTCTCTTCTAATCTTCACTCTTCTCATGTTAAAACAAATAAGTCACAAAAAGTGTGATCTTGCCAAGTGCAGGGATCAGGATATTAGTTCCAAGAAGAAAGAAGAAAATCAGTTTGACATAGTTAAAGGCAGAATACTAACCGTGAGAAAGCTGGAACCCTGAACACAGAAGAAAGATAATGGTACAAAATGATTAACGTTTCAGAATGTGCAATTTGTTCTTCACCATAAATTGTTAAAAAAACAAACAAACAAAAAAAACAACTAAATGACGTACCAAAAGTACCACACAAAACATGCAGATACATGAGAAAACCGCATGGTTTGATCACAGAGACATTAGAGGATAAAAACATCATCTTCTCGCACAAAAACTGCTTCTTCTCCTGATGAAGAGTCCAGCGATGAAGACGACCGGCAGCAGCAAAAGTCCTACCACACCACCAAGAAAAGGACCAGCTGGAAACTCTGAAGGAGAAACTGAGAAGGTCCAACAAGGTAAAAATGATAATAATCCTGATTTATAGAGCATTTTTTACAAGGTAGAGACTTGAAAGCATCAGAATTTAAGAGACAGATTAAAGCACAGTACAGCAAATAAAAACAGCAACGTTGAAAAGAAGTTCAAAAGATGAGAATATCAAATAAAACTAGTGAAGGCTTGATGATTAAAGTGTGTTGTAATAGCTGACTTAAAAGTTGTTGACCTGATTTCCCGATGCCAATGTGAATATTGTTGTTTGTTCTGTTTAAAGTGACCTAACTAATGTATTTCTGTTGAGCCAAACAATATCTGGAAACATAGTTGGTTATATTTCCTAAACAGCAGTTACAGAGTTTTTAAGGTATCATAGTAGATAGCAGATAAACAAATAATAAAAGATCACCTTGACTGAGATAACTTCACTTCTATTCCAGTCTCACCTTCATTAGATATGATCGCTGCTTTGTCCAGTTTGGTTCTGATGTCGTCTTTGACACCAGACAGATGAAACACACAGTTGTATCTCCTCCAGTCTTCAGGTGCGATGGATGAAACCTTCAGGTCAACACTCATCTGGAAGCTTCCATCATGGTTGGGGAGGAGCTCTCCTTTGTCCATGTCCTCATGAAGCTCCTCTCCATCTTTGGTCCAGAACAAGTCGGCTCTGTCGGGGCAGAAACCTGTAGCGTGGCAGGTGACCGGAGAGGAGGCAGTCTTCTGGAGGAGAGACACTGAGGGAAGATCTGGGGAGAGAAGCTGATGAGTCTTAACTGAATGTGACAGATCAGGATGTGTTTTGTGTCCATTCATGTGGACAGAAACAGATAAAGTACATAACCATGTGTATTTCAGGTTGTGTTATTCTACCTGTCCTCTGCAGAAAACTCCTCCCGTAGTCCACATATGTCTTCAACCAGTCGGGGCACTCGTGGATTAAGTAGTTTTTATTGAATTGTAGTCGAGCTTTCTCTGTGTCCCATCTCAGTTTGGTGATAAAAGCCTGCGGTTTTGGAGCGATCCATGTCAGCGTCTGCAGGTCCAGCGCTATGAAGTCTTCACCATCATATCCATATTGATTAAAACCTCTGATGTCTCCAGTTTCATCGTCCCATTCACAGCCGTTCATTCTCTGCAGGATGTGGGCACCTGGGACACAGAGAGGGAGTCTGATTTCACTGGTTTACTATTAGGGCCGGCTGGCATGGCTGCAAACATCACCACAATCATCATCTGACTGACTGCACACTGAAAAACTGGCGAGTCTGTGCAATGTCAGTATTTTTCCACTTAAATCTGTACAATATAAATAAAATTTGTGTAATATTAACATTTCTCTGTCAGTAGTTCTTCTCTTGAAATAATCTGTGCAATATCATTTAAATGTGCAATATTATTATTTCCACATCCAGAGGACTTTGGACAACCTGAGCTAGTACTTGTGGTTTTTTTTTTTTTTTTTTACTGATATTACTTACATGTTTGCACTATCCACTTTGCTGCAAATTTCCCCACAGTGAGATTAAAAAAGACTTACCATATTGTTTTCACAATATGCTTCATGTTTAACTTTATCAGGCAGGAAACACCTTCAATGTGTCTGTTAGACCTCAGAGATACACAATGTTTTATTGAGTAACACTGAATGTAAAACTGAGCTGTTTGTTTATGAAGAAAAAAACCAAAACTCCACAGTGAATCTTTACTTTGAGGGTTATTTGCAGTTTAGGATTGATTGTTGGTTGCTTAGCAAACAGGTTGATCTGCAATATTGGTGAGTGCACACATAATTAGATTTATATGCCCTGTAATAGTAACACATAAAAATACACATATTAGATAAATGTGGCCTATAAAGTGACAAATTCCTTCAACAGAAAAGGCCCACTAATGAGCAAACAGAGCAGACAGAGTGACTCCTTAGTAATGATGACACAACGGAAACCAAAGTCTGATTTTGGTTTATGGTAACTAATTGCTATGGTAACACAACCAATTTAAATGGTGGAAAAGGTTTATGTCTCCTGTCTTTGTGGGAAAAGATCTCCTAGATATCTGGTAATAGACATCACTCTGCTGTTTATGCTTGTCAGAAAACTCCATGGAGAATATTAGAATTATGTGCCTACAAGGACATTCTTGAAGAAAACTTGAATTATCAGTAAATTATTTCATACAATCACCAGTTTTCCTGAAGAAGACTTGACATTGAGTGCAGCATCTTACAACACAGAGAGAACACATTTCAGCAGTGAAAACTTAAACATACATTCAAAAATATTTTACCTCCAGTTTGGTTTAAGCGTTCCATCAAGCCATCAATGTTGGCTCTGAAGACCTGCTGGTTTCTAGAGCACTGGTTANGGAGTCTGATTTCACTGGTTTACTATTAGGGCCGGCTGGCATGGCTGCAAACATCACCACAATCATCATCTGACTGACTGCACACTGAAAAACTGTCATACTTCATTTTGGTACATTATCAACACATTAAAAGCTGTGAATTATGAATATTCTGTCTATTTAAAAATTGTGTAATAGCAGGTTTTCTACATGACACTTTACACTGTCTGTGACACTTAACAGCATTGACTGTTTTATGACAGAACAACCAGACGGTAAGCCAGAACATCACCAGAATTTAATCATATATTCATTGTGTCATTATCTAAAAAAAAAAAAAAGGAACTTTTTGAGTTATGTTGCTAACAAACAAACCAACAAACCAACCAACAAACAGATAAACACCAGCTAAAACATAACCTCTTTGGCAGAGGTAATAATATAGGCATATATATCCTTGGTAATTATTAAGTTTACCTTTTCCTTTTCACACCTGTATTTGACCTGTATGTATATGACAAGCGTAAACTTCCATATATATCTAACCGTCAACTTGTCTACTTTTGATTGATACCAGATATGTAATGATGTGAAGTCTACTTAAGAATTTGTGAATGATTAATCAAAACCATAGCTGATCATGAATTTCAAGCAAAGATACTTAGTGTTGAAGGGGTTAACTTTATCGGGCAGGAAACACCTTCAATGTGTCTGTTAGACCTCAGAGATACACACTGTTTTAGTGAGTAACACTGAATGTAAAACTGAGCTGTTTGTTTATGGGGAAAAAAACTCCACAAAGAATCTTTACTTTGAGGGTTATTTCCAGTTTAGGATTGATTGTTGGTTGCTCAGCAAACAGGTTATTCTGCAATA
>NW_007578897.1:230833-232124 GCF_000690725.1 Stegastes partitus | reverse complement strand
CGTAAGGATAGTAATGCTTTAACATCAGTGGATCAAGTGCATTTATGTTAAGGGAGAACATGTTTTGAAACAATGCCAGAACAATCTTTCATCTGTGACAGAGCTTATTGAAGTACCTACGTATTGTAGACTTTGAGGCCTCTTGCCAAACAGCGACCTGAACATGACACACACCTGATTTTCAAAGCTCACATAGGATAACACTCTCCCTCTTCATTGTTAAATATTATGCACCTAATGCATATAACAGATACTACTCTCACATATTATATAAGTTAAAAAAAGTATTACTTTGTGCTATACTTATACTACAATTAGGCCAAATTTAATTGCTATGTTATATATTATTTGCAATCTACTCTGTATTACTATTCTGTCTTATATTTTACAACATTGATATAATGCATTTTATATTTTCCATCTCACAAGATCCACTGTATTGCTTGACTTGACGTTATGATCTTATAGTTTCTATTTCTATTTCAGCACATTTTAATACATATTATTATACCTGTACATCTGAGTATTTACTTCTCTACTTGTGTGTACTTGTTTCTGTCTTTGCACTGATGCAACACGTAAATTTTTCATCTAGTGATTAGAGAAGGCTTATTTTGTTGAAGGCCTATGATCGTTTTGACAGCTTCCTTATTGGGAGACATCACTGTCTTCTTTAGAAAAAAGGCTCCATTACGGATTTGACGGAGAAAGTCTTCAGCAGAGCTCCATGTTCTGCACACTGCCTGCATCCTGTCACTTAGAATAACTCTCAGCCACGACAGCTGCAGCAAGTACATGTCGTCTTTAAAGCATTTACTCACAGACGATACAAAGATAACATTAATAAGCATGAGTCAATATTGAATAGATTCATGTCAGGCTGAATCTGTGCTGTTAAGACACTTGAAAGACTTTAAAAAGTGAAGTGAAACTAAAAGCACTCGGTGCTCTGCAGACAATAACAAGCAAACCAACAAACAGCAGCAGCAGGAAGAAGTAACGGAAACAGCTACTCTGTGATCTTACCTCCACATGCGACGTGACAGAAGAGGAGCAAAGCAAATAATTTCTTCATCTTCTTTTTGGAAGTCCTGGTGCTAAAGGGGTTCAGTCAGATAGTTAGAAATAGATACTAAAAGTGGGGCGTGTCGTTGTTATACAGTCTGTGGTCCTTCAGTAGCCACAAAGAGCCTCCTCTTAAGGAATGTGACGACACCGATCAGATGTAATCATGTATATGTCTTCTGAACATTTACTTCCTCCTCAGTCTATAAAAGGAATTAAAAAAAAA
>NW_007578897.1:224955-230285 GCF_000690725.1 Stegastes partitus | reverse complement strand
CGCAGAAAGATCCCGGTGCCCCCACCGGGACGCGAACCGGCGACCTTCTTGCAACGAGGCAACAGTGCTGGAGCTGGCTGCTGTTCTCCAGGACAATGAGTCCGTCCATCCTGCACCGTCTGACTTCTCTCTGTTTCCTAAACAGAAAGCTTGCGTGGTCACTGTTTTTTTTTAGAGTGATGATGAAATCATGCATGCTGTTAAGCATCTGGAGGCTCAAGATGTGACTTTCCTCTGCATAGGGATAGTAATGCTTTAACATCAGTGGATCAAGTGCATTTAAGTTAAGGGAGAACATGTTGTGAAATAATGTCAGAACAATCTTTCTTCTTTGACCTTTCAGCTCAGCCTCTTGCCAAACAGCGACCTGAACATGACACACACCTGATTTCCAAAGCTCACATAGGATAACACTCTCCCTCTTCATTATTAAATATTCTGCACCTAATGCATGTAACAGATATTACTCTCACATATTATACAAGTTACAAAAAAGTATTACTTTGTGCTATACTACAATTAGGTCAAATTGAATTGCTATGTGTCGTCTTTAAAGCATCGACTTACAGACGATATAAAAACAACATCATTAACAAGCATGAGTCAACATTGAATAGATTCATGTCAGGCTGAATCTGTCTGTTCAGACACTTGTAAGACTTTAAAAAGTGAAGTGAAACTATAAGCACTGGGCGCTCTGCAGACAATAACAACCAAACCAACAAACAGCAGCACCAGAGGGCTGTACTTTGAAGCGAGATAGGTGGGTTAGTTGAGGTATGCTGAGCTTAAAGTCAGTGTTTTCAGTGTCACGAAGGTGGCCCTCTTTTTACCTGACTGGATCTCCATGGTAACTGATGCTGTGGCGCTAGCCTTATCGGGAGCAGGTTATGTTCAGAGTTTCAGACTTTAACACGGCTGGAAAGAGCGTTTCCCTTTAACCAAACCACTTTCTGACTATTATGTATCAGCGACACAGATTCTCAGCTGAGGGAATGTGTTTTATCTGTAAACATGCTGAGTTGTGCGTCACTAATGTCACTGAATGAAACCGTGTAGTTACTGTAAATATTGTGTTGGCCTGGGAACCAGACTGTATTCAGTTGGTGATGCAGAAATCACATAAATATGTTTCCACTGCTGGTACTGCAGCTGATAGAACACAGATTAGAAAATGGATTATTCTACTGGTATTTATTACAAAGAATATTCAATCAATAACATTAGTTTTGCTTTTATTTGGCCAAAAATGAAAGTGATATCCTGCATTATGGGACAGTGTCAGACCTAAATGCACTTCAGCACAAGATCAGGTTTAAATATATGAAGTTTAAAGTTGAACTTTAACGTGCAGCCGTCGTGTGGAAACACAGACTGTATAAGGAATTTCTTATACAGTCTACAGTTGGAAATAAGCGGCTGCATTGGTAAAATATTATGTACTAGCATGTTTAACAGTGTTCTATCAGCAGTTCTGTCTTGCATTGATAACCACCTTCATGATACCCGTAATCACTGGCTGGGGCTTTTGTCTTGTGTCGGCTGACACAAAGAAAGCCTGGCTGTGTCAAACTTGCTTCGTAGTACAGCCCTCAGCAAGTATCTGATACTCTGTGATCTTACCTCCACATGCAACGTGACAGAAGAGGAGCAAAGCAAATAATTTCTTCATCTTCTTTTAGGAAGTCCTGGAGCCTCTTAAGGAATGTGACTACATGTCATGTCTTGTGAACATTTACTTCCTCCTCAGTCTATAAATGAAATACAAAAAAAACAAAAAAACATTTTAAATATACATTGTTCAGTTGTTTGTTATCCATCATCTATACACCACCTAATCCTCACTGGGGGGTTGGAGTCTATCCCAGCTGACTCAGGCTGAAGGCAGGGGACACCCTGGACAGGTCACCAGTCTATCACAGGGCTACACTTAGAGACAGACAACCAAGCACACTCACATTCACACCTACGGACAATTTAGAATCACCAATTAACCTCAACATGTTTTTGGACCTTGTGGGAGGAAGCTGGAGAACCCGGAGAGAACCCACGCTGCCCCGGGAGAACATGCAACTCCCCGCAGAAAGAAACCGAACCGGCGACCTTCTTGCTGCAAGGCAACAGTGCTACCAACTGCGCCACCTTTCAGCCCGTTATTTATTTTTGTTATGTCTATTATATTTAAGTATAAAAGCATCTCTCATTAGACGGACTGGTCTCTCAAGCTAGTCTCCAACGATAGATAGTTCAAAATATGTCAGCTTGCATCAGCAACGCATCAAACCTTCCACACAAAAGCACGACGACAAATATTACAAACAAATATGAAACAAACAAAAGTTGAAAGTCACAAATACCGTGTTCGCCTCTCAGATGGTGGGAGTCGTTGTTTCTGCACTGTTTGGTTTTCCTATGTCGCAATGTAGGCGGTTTCCCTCTAAAGCCGAACTGCACCTGCCCCATCAGGTGTGCCCAGCCAAGCTGAGACATTTATTTGTTTTTTTAATGCAAACCCGCACTGAGGACATACTGTTTGGTGTTTGAACTGAGTTTTGTTCTGTTTCTGTTCTGGTTCTGTTCTGTTTCTGTTCTGTGGGTTTGTCTGCAGTGTTTTGTTCATTTGTTTTCATGTTAAATTAAGATTAAAAGTTTGATTAAAATATTAAACTAACGTAAGAATGCCTGCTTTTGTAACATGAATATACACAAAATGAGGCCATTATAAAGCTTTTCATAAAAACACCAAATTCAAAAGGGTTTATCAACACACAAAGCATTCATATTTGCCAAGTTAGGCTAAAATATGAGGCTGCAGATGATAATAAATTAAAAGCCGTTTGGGAGCCGAAAGAGACGCTCTTCTTTGGGAGCCGTGCAACAACAGAATAGAATAGAACAGAATAGAATAGAACTTTGTTGATCCCTTTGGGGGAAACCTCAGGGAAACTGCTGAAGCCGAAAAGTTCTTTGATAAGAGCCGAACTTCCCATAACGGTGTGGGATGGATCCAGGACGCTTGGTGGTCACGTGATACACGGAAGCCAGTTACCGGAAGAACTCAGCGGGCAATTTGAATATGTAAATACGGAGAGACCAATCTGAGATTATTGGTAATTGGTAGTCAATAAACTAATTGATTTACAATATTTCTACAACACACCGAAATGTACACGTAGCAAATTAGATCCGTATTTTTTTTTTTATTTTTTTTTTAATAATTAATTAATTTTGCCAGTGTTAGAGGATTAGCATAAACTGCTAGTGTTACCTTTCTTGTTGACATATTTGAGGTTAATGCTAATATGGTTAAAGAGCAACCTGCTATTTATTGCTTGTATAGCAGTCAAGAGCAATCACATCCTAATGTTTAGTGATATATCTAGAGGGAGAGGAAGGGAAGAAATGTTCTATAATTCAGATTAGATTACTTTTTGCAAGAAAAAGGAATAAATTTCTCTTGCATGTGCATAAATCTGCTCTTTAAAACGGGGTGTTAAAATACGTCACATCCAGACAGGACAGAACAGATAGAGTATAATATATATAGAAATCAGATATTACCTGGAAATGCTACGCGACGAAATAGAATAAAACCAACTATAAATAACTTCAACATCTTTCTTTATAAACTACAGCTGAACGCTGAGTTTCAACCTGAGTTAGTTATTCACTGATCGTACGTGATGCATTTTAGGGGGATGTTCGTACTGAACCCTCGGTGATCTGGCTTTAAACAAAAGCTGAAGCCTGTTTTCTGATGGTATCATCATTCAATCTGCTTGTCGTTATAATATGGAACAAGATATTCCTTTTTCATACTCACCGTTTCTCCCAGAGTTAAACAGTGAGCGGTGCACACCCCCCTCTGGCCAGGCTACATGGTTCATTCCATCACATGTCGCAGACTTCAGTTGACCAAACGTCATTAAACATTTTCATGTCCCTCTGTTGTATTATTATTTTATTTAAGTGTTTACTGACAGTTGATGTAATGAGTTAAATCTTTTTTCCCCCTTCATCTGTACACATCTGGCAGTTTTAACAGTTAACTCTACAACCTCTAAGTGAACCAAACATGGAGAAACTAACATATTTCAGTCATTTAAAAACTCCGTGTACAACATTAGTTTTTCTATATATACAAGAATATGTGCAATATCAGTATTTTTTTCCATCAATATTTCTACTTATGGAGGAATATGTGCTATACCACTGATATGTGCAATGTTATATTCCACATTTGGGGATTTTTTTTCTGTGCATCTGAATATCTACACATGAAAGAATCAGTACTTCTGTATATTTTTGGTAGTTTCTCTTTTCTAGTGATTTTCCCTACAGTTTGCACTTTCCCCTTTGCTGCTGTAACACTGCAAATTTTCCCCACTGTGCAATGAATAAAGTCTTATCCTAATATTTAGTGCATTAGAGAGTACGACGACCTGATTATCTGCCAACAAAATAATGATAATAATAATAATAATAATCTGCATGACAATCACATGTTAACATTACACTATTTCAAAATTGAAATCTCTTCATCAGAGTGCTCTGACCAATATTTAAAAAGTCACCTCTCTGCCTCCATGAATTGAAAATTTGTGTTAATTAAATCATAACTTATCCTGGTGTTTAGTTTGACCCAAAAGCTGGACACAGAAAACCAAAGTTGAAAGTCTTTATTAAGTGAGTCAAAGGTATCACACAGATGATCAGTCTGTGTGGCAACAAATCCAACTAAGGAAGCAGGCAAAAGGCAGAACAACCCACATCCAAACATTTAATATGCAGGCAAATGTCTTAAAAAAGAGCTGGCAAAAGTCATACAAAAGGAGTTAACCAAACCAGAAAACACTAGCAAACAGATCTGTAACGGAGATAAGGCTGAGGTCAATATCCCAGATCATACAGGGGATTTATATCTAAAACATGTAAACACAAACAGAGCAAACTTGGAAATGGCTGGAAAGCTTGACTACAAGAAGCAGAAAGATGATCTGGTGCAGAGCGATTGGAGAGCTGGTGCTTTTATACTGTGGAAGGAGGTTAATGGATCAGCTTCAGGTGTTCGATGGAAGCAGAGCAGGTGAGAAGGCAGCAGTCAGAAGGATGAAACACCCACAGCAGAGCAGGACACAAAAAGAAGAAAAGAAAAAGACACAAAAATACCACTAATACAACAACAGTAGCTGCCATGACACAAATGTGTTTGGAAAGCGATGGCAAATAAACAGACATAGTTTACAATATGTGAACCATCTTTCATAGATATTTATACTGGAGCAGAAGAAGCAGTCTGTTGTGTTGTCTGCACCTGTGGTATGGCATTT
>NW_007578897.1:194457-218860 GCF_000690725.1 Stegastes partitus | reverse complement strand
TTCAGTCAGATAGTTAGAAATAGATACTAAAAGTGGGGCGTGTCGTTGTTATACAGTCTGTGGTCCTTCAGTAGCCACAAAGAGCCTCCTCTTAAGGAATGTGACGACACCGATCAGATGTAATCATGTATATGTCTTCTGAACATTTACTTCCTCCTCAGTCTATAAAAGGAATTAAAAAAAAACAAAAAACATTTCAAACATATATTGTTGAATCATTTATTATAGTTATGTTTGTTATATTTCCCTAAAAAAAATCAAATATACATTGTTCAGTTATTTATTATTGTCACATTTATTATATTTCCCTAATAATAATAATAATAATAATAATAATAGGAAAGTGTCTCTAATTAGACGGACTGTCTCTCAAGCTAGTCTCCAACGATAGATCGGTCTAAATATGTCAGCTTGCATCAGCAACGCACTAAACCTTCCACACAAAAGCACAACGACAAACAAATATGAAACAAACAAAAGTTGAAAGTCACAAATACCTTGTGCGCCTCTCGGACGGTGCAGAGCAGTTATTTTTGGACTGTTTGGTTTTCCTATGTAGCAATGTTGGCGTTTTCTCTCTAAAGCCGTACTGCACCTGGTCCATCAGGTGTGAACCATGATCCAGGACGCTTGGTGGTCACGTGACAAACGGAAGCCAGTTACCGGAAAAACTGAGCGGGCAATTTGTATATGTAAATACAGAGAGACAAATCTGAGATTATTCGTAATTAGTAGTCAATAAATTAATTGATTTACAATATTTATTTTGTTGGGGTTTTTTTTATTTTTATTTTTTTAGAATAATTAATTAATTTTGCCAGTGTCAGAGGATTAGTATAAACTGCTAGTGTTACCTGTCTTGTTGACATATTTTAGGTTAATGCTAATATGGTTAAGGAACAAACTGCTATTTATTGCTTGTATGGCAGTCAAGAGCAATCACATCCTAATGTTTAGTGATATATCTAGAGGGAGAGGAAGGGAAGAAATGTTCTATAATTCAGATTAGATCACTTTTTGCATGAAGTAGGAAGAAATTTCTCTTGCATGTGCATAAATCTGCTCTTTAAAATGGGGTGTTAAAATACATCACATCCAGACAGGACAGAACAGATAGAGTATAATTTATATATGTTTATATACATACAAGCATATATTTTATGTATCTTTTGTCTTGTTGCTATGCACTTAGTTACAAACATGAAGCCCAAATACACCTCTAATGAACAATATGTCAAGTTTGTTTGTGTCATTTCATCTATGTTGTCCTTGTAGACAGTCTCCACTATGATTTTCTTTGCTGCATAATGACGCTTCAGTCACTCTGAGAAACCAGTATGAATGTTTCCTGTTCCACTGACACTGAGCTGAGAATAAAAAAAACTGTTGGCTGAAGAGCCAACTAACAGTGGTTTAAGATTACAACAACAATAAAAAAATATGTGCAGTAATCACATTCAAACGCTGGGCAGGTTAATGTTTATTTTATTAAAAACTCAGGAACAGAAAAGTGCACACAAACTAATTTATGCCGACAGTCACAAAACAGAAAGGTTAAAAAAAAAAAAAAAAAAACAGAAACAGGAATAAATTAAAGAAGATCTGATGATAGAGTGTTTCGCTGGAATGGATGACTTGATTCCAGCTTGAATGATTGAAAAAAAAAAAAAAAAAAAAACAGGAATAAATAATGAGCAGACACAGCAAAGGGAAGCAAGCTGGAAGAACGAAGAACCAACATTAGTTTAACTGACTAACACTTGAAAGTGTTGCATGTGTTCTACTCTCTCATACTGACTGGAATAGAGCTCCATTGTTACGTGGCTTCAACAGAAAATGCAGACTGACCAAAATAACTGTTCCTCAAAGGGATAAAGCAGTCCTCTCTTGTTATACTTTTCGTGATCTGGTTTCTGTGTCTAAAATGGTTTCTGTTATTGGTATTTATACTGCTATTCATTTAGTGTAAATCTATAGTTGAATGAAAACATGTTTCCCAGCTGACAGTTTAAACCAGTCTGGTAATGTGTTTGCTGTGCCATCCAACGTTTTAGTTAAAACACAAACGGATCTGCATCCTGGAGCGGCTGCACTGATGTTGGTCTCCGCCCGTGGTTTAAAGCGTCTCGTTCATCTCGCGATATTTCTGTCGAGACCTTGATACTCCGCTTGTTTCTCTTTTGCATCACTTCCAGTAAAATTTAAAATTATTTCTGTGTTTTCACATTTTCTTTCTTTCTTTCTTTCTTTTTTTTAAAAAAAAGTTCTATTATACGTTTAAATGAGATTAAAATCCTTTAAAGAGAATAAATCTTATTTTTACATCTTAGTAGGGAAGACGAACGAGCAGAGGAAGAAGCAGCGCATTTCGGATTGGAACGCAGCCTCGCGAGATTTCCCTGAGTTGAGTTGAGTGAATGCCACGTCTTACCAGCAGCATTAACGCAGACTGAATATCAGCAGTTTTCCACGCAGAACAGAGAGTCACACCGTGGCCCAGCAGGCAGCGATATCTAACGCTATACGGTAAGCACCAACTGTTGGTTTTTCTGTCGTTTTCTGCCTTTATTAGTGATGCGTCTGCTGCAGCAACATGCTAGCAAGTTGGTTATTAGCTAGCTGGCCAGCTAGCAGGCTTCCTGAACAACTTGTGGAAACCGGCGCTGATCGGTGGTCACTGACTGATGACCAGCTTTCTTTTGTTTACTCTGAGGGTAAACGTGACGCTTTTCAAGTGAGATTCAACGAGATTACCTTCTTTACTTTCGCATCTGATGTGGGAAGCCGCCAACAAATAAACACAATCCACGACAGAGCTAGCTAAAGTAACTCAAAGGGCTGAGCTAACAGGGAATGTATGGTTACAGATTTTACATCAGCACTGCACGCAGTCAGCACAAAATAGTGTTTTGTGCAACTGCTGTACTAAATACTGTGGTGCACGATAATATTATATCTGAGGAAAGAAGCCAGTGAAAGCCTAGTACAGCATAATCTTAGAGGACTACCATAACCTGCTGTTATAAAGTCATTTAATTGGAAAAAGCCTCAGTTTGAGTGGTCAAGTGTCATTTCAGTGTGAACACTTACAGTATTAACATCATCCAAGCCTGCTGATGTGACAAAGTATAGCTTTACAGATAGAACCACTATAGATTCACTGTAGTCTGATCGCCTCAGCTGCATTTGGTAGAGACCTGGATTTGACTGATTGTGGTGTAGTATGAATGGAAATGCATCCTTGTCCGTATGGACTGACCACCTGCTCAGCTTTTCAACATTAATCCATCACAATGAAGCACCCAAACAGCTCATTAGTCAAAGTCAACGAGCTTGAAATAAGCTTAAAGCTCCTGTCACATAGTAAAGCACCATAAAAAAATCTGTTGTCGTTGTAAACTTTCTTTTCCCTTCTTTAACCGTGACTACAGTTTCTTACAGGTGAGTTTTTTATTTATTCTGTCATCTTCTGTTTACTCTTCATCATAGGGGATAATATGGGCTGTGTACGTCTGCTGGTACTGACACTGGCCACATCTGCAGTGCTGCTTTTAGCCTCTCATTCAGCCTCCGCTCACAGCCATTCCCACGGTGACCATGGTCACGCCCACTCCCATGACCACCATCACCATGGCCACCATCACCACGGCCACCATGACCACGGCCACTCCCACGGTGGCGATGATCATCACGAGCACTCTCATGGCCCTGAGGTGAGGATGTTCCACGGGGCGAGCAAGTGGAGCGCTGAGGCCAACCTGCCGACGCATGAAGAGGAGCACCACGGGCACGCTCACGATCACGGGCACGCTCATGCTCACGATCACGGGCATGCACACTCTCATGATCACGGTCATGGGCACGCTCATCATGAGGATGTTGTTCGAGTCCACAAGGAGGACAGCGGACATGGACACGCACATGGAGGGGAGAGAATGAAGAGGGACATGGTGGAGCTCTGGACTCAGGTGTGTTGGTGGGAACAACAGGGTTTAGTTTGAAATGTGGTCTAAAATATCTACATGAGACACAGGAAGGAGAAGCACAGTGTTTTATCTTGCTGTAGCAGCTGTCAGTTGTGCTGCTGAGGGTGAATTTCAGTTTTTTCTCGTTCTAGCCGCACAGTTTCAGTTAGAGTCTGTCAGTCTGCCCGGGTAAATATTAGTTTGAGACTGCTTTGAATGGGCCAGTTTAACTAGAGAATGTTTGTCATTTTAGAATTATAGAGTTTATGTACAAATCAACTTGTTAGGGGAGAAGTTTTGACATTTTGAAAAAGAGGATATTTGTTTCCTTGTTATGATATAGGAGAAGTTCAGCACCACTCATCCGTTGCTCTAGAAAGTCAGTGCACCAAACCAAGAGATAGTCTGACACTCATTAAATCACAACTTGCCGTTTTTATGTTTGCTGTTTTTTAATGGATCAAATAAATGAGAAGCAGTGTGTTAATTAGTCAGAAGTGCTGGTTGTTTACCCCAGTTTGTGGTTTTAAGGGCAAGTTAAACTACCGTCTCCTGGCTTCAACTTTGTTTAATGGGCAGATATTTGTCTTTTTAAGGACAGTCATTTAGTGAAATTGGCGCTTAAAAGCAATATTTTGTAGTGTTCTGTTACAGAATTCTGACTTTGATTGTGTTGTTTCGTCCACATGGAGACTTTACAGTGTAATACACTTGGAGAAAATAGAACCTTACTGCACTGTTGATTGAAAGTGGTGAAACCAACAGTATTCTGGAGAATAAATCAGAATGGGTGTTTTCTTACAAGAAAGATGTTCAGTTGGGAACCAAAAAGAGAACCTCCAATTTGACTCTGATTGTTGCAGTGGAAAAAACAGGCTGTAAGTTTCACAATCCTACAAACTGTCATCAGCAATTTTTGTGTCTCATGACATGACAGTTTTCTTGCAAAGAGTTTCTCTTGTTCTGTTGAATTACTTATTTTGAGGAACTTAAATGCTGTATCTGTTCCTAAACCCAGTGCAGACTCGGTTGGAGTCACAGTCTGCAACCAGATGCTTCTTTTCTGTATTGTATTTAACAACATGTGGGCACTCTGTTTTTGCCAGAAGCAGTTTATATTTGTTTACCAGTCGTCCACAAAGCAGATTGTCCTCCAAATACTCCACTTGTGTGTAACTTCATGACTGTGTATTGGTTTTTAAAGTTGCCTAAAAGCTTCTGTGTGCACAGCAGTATTCTGCCTGCACAGATCCACTGTAGACACAGCAATGGAACTACAGACTGCATATAGAAGTAGAACGTAGTTTTAGAGTCTGACAAGTGAAGCCCACTAGGAGGCATCTTAAACCTGCATTCTTTCTAACAGCCAGCAGAGGGCTCCTATGGTTGCAAAAAGAATTTTGGTTTCATAGAATTCTATGAGAATATTGTCTTAATTTTCACTGAAACTGTTAACTCAGTAAGCATTTTGCTGTTGGGTTGATGATCTCCAGCCTTCTTTCATTAAGTTCTTTTTTAAAAGTCCAAGATGGCAACGGCCAGGACAGTAGTACACAAACCAGTGGGTGACTTCATGGTTGCTACATCCATCCTTTATTTACATTCTTAGGTGGGAATACATTAAATGTAAAGTCCGTCATAGGCTCACTACGTTAGCTTCACTCGTAAAGCATCATGGAGTGATCGTTCCTTAAAGCCACACTTTTATCGTTTATCTTCGAACACAAGCCTTTTCAGAGCAGGCTGTCTGTGTAATTATTGTATCGTTGAGTCATTGTACTGATCAATACCAGTATCAGCTCCAAGCAGATTTCAACTTACAAGTCTCAGCACTTCCCTAAATTAGCCTCCACACAGATACTTGTGGCGTTACCTTGTTTTTCTCCTCTAATTCCTGTTCTGCCTGTTCGATAGTTTAACAGTTTTAGTGGCATTTTCTCCCTGCAGAAACACAAATGTGAACTTCCCTCCATCTTTGTCCGCAGGCTATCGGAGCCACGCTGCTGATCAGTGCAGCTCCTTTCCTCATCCTGTTTCTGATCCCAGTTCAGTCCAATAGCGACCAACACCAGAACCTGCTCAAGGTGCTGCTGAGCTTCGCCTCTGGTGGGCTGCTGGGAGATGCCTTCCTCCACCTCATACCACACGCTCTGGGTAGGTAGTTGAGACGTAGGCGTCAGTTTCTACATGAAGTTTCATCCCTTTTATTCGACGCAAAAAGTATTATTAAAGTGCGTTTGTAATGTAAATTACATCAGATCACACAAAGACTCTGACCGAGAGAAATAGCCCTGAGTTGATTAGAGTGCTGTAGGTTCACTCATTTCATTCCAGTGATTTTTGATGTGGTCTCTTGTAAATAATCTACTCCACATATAGCAGTTGTTTTTTTTTTGTTGTTGTTGTTGTTGTCTGGAGAATCATCATCAGTGTTTGTTAGCTCTGTTAGCGCGCATTAATAAATTTGACACTCTAATCATTCCCAACTTTTTAAACTGTACTCTCTGTAATTTGTCTCTTTGATATTTAATGTTTCCTCGTTTCATATTTATTCTGCACAGAGCCCCACTCCCATCATGGAGATGGAGATGGAGATCATGGACATTCACATGCAAAAGAAGAGTCACATGACCACGGTCACTCCCATGGTATGCAGCTTTTCTTTGTTTATATGTGGTTAGTTGGTACTCTGGTTTTTTGACAGTTTAGGAGCAAAGAAATTTACAAAAAAAAAGTACAACATATGTATTTTTATATGATAACTAGTGTACAACTGGGCTGTATACTGAGCTCAGCATGAATCATGCTTCTAACAAGTGTTCTCTGTATTGTACCGGCACAGGAGCAGCCCACGGTCACATGATGTCGGTGGGTCTGTGGGTTCTCGGTGGGATCATCGCCTTCCTGGTTGTAGAAAAGTTTGTGCGTCTGCTGAAGGGAGGACACGGCCACGGACATTCCCACGGTCACTCGCATGGTGCAGTCCTCACAGAAGACTTTTACTGTCATATTTAAAACACAGATCTGCAGAAAATGTTGTTTGTTTAAATGAGTGACCCACATTTTAGTTAATACCAGCAGCGTTGTAGATTGAAGTTAATTTGTAGGTTTTCTCAAATCAAAAATCTGTGATGTGAATCTGTGTGTTCAGTGGCTTTTACTGCTTGTGGTCTCAGGACGTGACCTGGTGACTAATTTACACTGTATTCTGTGTAACACTTTCAGCTGCCCCAAAGGAAAAGGACAGCGATGGGGAGGAAGAAAAGGAAAAAAAGAAGAAAGAGAAGGAAAGCAAGGATGAGAAAGTGCCAAAGAAAGAGGAGAAAAAGAGCTCAGGTACAGGTTTACATCGACCTCTAATTGTTAACATTGATTAAGTCTGTCAGTCATGCACTACACAAAGGCTTCTTCTAAATAAATACAAAGTCCCAGCTCTGAATTCAACACAAAATATCTGATGTAGAAATATGCAGTTAAAATCCTAAAAGTACCACATATTTGAAGATTGTGCAGTCTTGGTTGTGGCTTTGGTTTTATAAATCTCTTTGTGTTAAGATTCTGAAAACTGACACAAAATGTTTATACTTTTGAACTTATTTTGATAAATGTGGTAAGAGTTTAGTAGAAAAGAGATGACTTTAAACAAAACCTGAAGCCTGTTTGATCTTTGACAGTCTGCCTAAATTCAAAGTGTAAGTTGACCTAAAACTAATCCAACATCTGAATGGGAAAAAAATTGTTTCCAATTTCTGCATATGGTACTTTTCTAATAACGACCCACAATGTAATGCAAAATGAATCTTTGGAGGTGTGAATGCGATGTTACGTTCATGCAAATTTCACTTTCTACTTGTTACTGTTTCCAAAATCCCCTTTGCTGTGGGAGACAACAGCCCCTGAGTAACCATCTATATTTTGGCAAAGATTTTGAAGGCAGCCCTGCATGTTTCTTTTTCGGCCATTTGTTGACAAAGTGTAAGTATCTCAGGATCTTGTTCAGAAGCGACGGGACAATAGACGGCGAGACAGATCGGTTTGGCGTCAGCAGTGATGTGGGTGTTCAGAGGAAGCTCAGCCAGCTGGCAACGCTCTGGCTTTACCCATCGGTCTTCATTCCAACCTTCACCTATCTGATTTGGATGGCCTCATGACTGGATGGATGAATAAATGGAAGGTCGCCTCGCAGCATGCAGGTGTTCTACCAGAACCATGCCTTGGTTTCTATCTTGCAGGGGCACCACCACTGTGTCCTGGCGTCACCCAAGTTGATTGTGATTGGTTTAGAGAAATACAACGGAGTACTTCCTTCCCCCATAGCAGAATTATAATGAGGTGCAGTCAGACCATTTTAAAGAACTGTGGAGCCACTGATGTGACACTGCACCTGTCGGGGTTGCTGCAGTTGAATCTTACCTGTCTGTTATTAGCAACAGTTTGCATCTCGTGTGTTTGCTATGTGTGGAACAGCTGACAAGAGACTGACTCTGGTTTAGATCCAGTCATGTTTTTGAAACCTGAAAGTTGGCTTTTGTAAAGGAATAGTCAATGATTTATTTATTTAAACATTTCATGTTCCTGTTGGAGCAGAAAATTGTTGTGCTGCTGCCTGTGGGCTGAAACTTGTTCTTTTGGTTTCAAGTCAAGTCAAGTTTGTGCTGCTGGCTTCATGGAAATGTTTGTAATGGTGACGTGGTTACCTCAGAAACAGGTGAACCTTCACCACAGAAATGCAGAACTGTTTCTCACTCGCTGACCTGCTCAGAAGAAGAATCCCAGATGAAAAACTGTCCAAAATAAAACAAAAAAACTGCATCTTTAAACCTTAATATAAAGTCTAAACTCCAATTTTTGGTCTGTTTTCTCCACTAATGCAGATATCAAGGTGTCCGGTTACCTGAACCTGGCAGCTGACTTCACCCATAATTTCACCGATGGCCTGGCAATCGGAGCTTCGTTCCTGGTCGGTCCAGCAGTGGGCACCGTCACCACCGTCACCATCCTGCTGCATGAGGTCCCACATGAGATTGGAGACTTCGCCATCCTTGTCCAGTCTGGCTGCACCAAGAAGAAGGTAGCCGACCACTCGCACTGTTGTTTATGAGAATCAAATGTGCAAATACAGGATCCATTAAAATCACAAGGAGAAGCTTTGAAAAAGTGATCTGAATGAAGGTTGTTGGCCCAGAACAAAGAATTTTTTGCCCTTTTTATAAAAAATTTTAAATTTAGACTTTGTTGTTTACTGATCAAACAGCACATCACAGATGAGCAGTTCAAGGACTGTTGGAAAGATGAAAATCCAACGATGCTTTCTGTTGGTGTCATTTTGCTGATTTTGTAAATATAAAATGCTTTTCTAACCCCTGTGACAGGTTTTAGGGATCAGTTCTGGTGTTCTCCAGGAAACGTTCTTTTCAAAATAGCGACTTGCGTTCGGTTTAGTCATTGGATGCTGAGTTGTACAATAGAAACTCTGATTAAATATCTACATTTTGCTGACTGAAATAGCCTCACGGTTCCTCCTTTACTATAAAACACTGTGGGGAAAGCTGCTGTGGTCTGGTTGGCAGCTGTGCTCTAGAATGTTCCATATCCTTGATTTCGTTAGAGCCCAAAAGCACAGTTCACTGTTTCCAGTCTGTTACAGATTTTATGACACTGTAAAATTACACAATTGTGCTAAAAGATATAAAGCAGTGAACAGGCTGAAATGTGGGTTTTCTTGTGTTTTTTTTTCACCAGAAGGTTTGCTTTGCCTCTTTACTTTGTCGCAGCCATTTAAATTGTGATCCGATCAATGCGTGTGTGTGTTCAGATATCAGCAGTGTAGTAATCTTCTCCCTCTGCCTTCAGGCCATGTGTCTACAACTGCTGACAGCCCTCGGAGCTCTGGCCGGGACGGCTTGTTCCCTGTTGGCTGAAGGCGTCGGCGCCGCTGCGACCGCCTGGATTTTGCCCTTCACGGCTGGCGGGTTCGTTTACATCGCCACGGTGACGGTGCTCCCGGAGCTGCTGGCGGGTCGCTCCAGCTTCGGCCAGTCTCTGATGGAGATCCTGGCGCTGCTGTTCGGGGTCGGCATGATGGTTCTGATCGCAGAGTACGAGTGAGACGCTGCGGAGCGGACAGAAACGTTGTACAGCGTGAGACAGGGAGGGAGAGAACAGCGAGACCGAGAGGGAAAAGGTCAAAATGTTTAAAAAGGCGGTTTTAGGTAGAGTTCAGGTGGAGTATTTTTGACAGGGTTGTGTTGTCCTGTTTTTTTTTTTTTAAAATTGAGCTGTGTTTTGGGACAAACACTACCACCTGATGGAGAACAGAGGATTTTTGTTGTCTAGTATTTTTTTTTTTTTAGCAGTTCAAGGGCACATCCCTGATTTGTGTTACTATTTGTTTTTGAGAGGAAAATCAGCAAAAGAGACTGAGAGCTGGAATGAAACAAATGGATTGAAAGGTCCTTGAGGAGGAAGAGGAGGAGGAGGAGGAGGTGGAAGAGGAGGCCGCCGCCGTCAGAGCAGGAGGTGGAATTCTTCTGTACACTACTTTAAAAATTCACTCGCCACTTTCGCGACACGGACCATCCAGCTGTAGTTTGCCTGCAGCTTAAACTGACAACTAGTTCCCTCCAAAAGTGGCTTAAATTATATCAGTTTTCCAGCCAAAACATCAGAGTTTCTCTCATTCGACTGGCTGGTTTTCAGATCTACATTTCAGAGTTGGGTCAGTGAATGCGAACGTCCGATTCGCTTGCTTTCTCCGAAGCGACCTGCTCAGTTCCGTGTTTAATGTCCGTTTCCTTCGAAGATGCTGAATGTCGATATTTTAACATTCCACACAGTAAAGGTAAATGTTGTGGCTTCTGCACATGTTTGTAAAATGGCCTCATGTTTCCTGTCAAATCAATAAAATCTGCATTGTTGTTGTTTATAAAAGCAAGAACGGCCAATTTTTTTTCCCCCCACTGATGTATGAGAGAACGATGACGACACTTGAAGCTGTGCTGAACATCCCCAATAAAGGTTCATTATTTTCAAAGTGATGATTTTTTTAATCAGCATTTTCTTTTTGTACTTAAAGACATGCTCTTGATTATGTGTTTTGAGAATACACCGTGGTCATGTGCAAGTGGCCGAAAGCTGTTTCAGTTTGACGTGAGCCTGAAGGTGAAACATGACTTTACCTGCTGTTACCAGAGCTGACCACAGGAGGGAGCAGATGGTTCGATGTTCGTTTTAGTCACCTGGTAAAGATTGATGACAAATTTCACAGACAGTGCACAGGAATGAAAACATGCTACCTGATTCCCCCTGTTGACCTTACATGGCTGTAATCTGAGGGCTGCACTGTGAAGCATGTTTGGCATATTCAGGCTTTCTTTGTGTAGGTTGGCTCAACACCAAAGCCCCAGTATCATGACTCAGGCTTTCTGCTTCAGACTCAGAAGGAACGCTGGTAGACGACTGTTCAATGTGCGTGTATTTTACCGATCAATGCAGCTGCTTATTTCTAACCGACAGCTGTACGTTAAAGAAGGTCACCGGTTCGCATCCCAGTGAGGACACCCGGGATCTTTCTTTGTGGAGTCTCCATGTTCTCCCCGTGCAGCGTGGGTTCTCTCTGGGTTCTCCACCTTCCTCCCACACAGTCCAAAAACATGTTGAGGTTAATTGGTGATTCTAAATTGTCCGTAGGTGTGAATGTGAGTGTGCTTGGTTGTCTGTCTCTAAGTGTAGCCCTGTGATAGACTGGTGACCTGTCCAGAGTGTCCCCTGCCTTCACCCTGAGTCAGCTGGGATAGACTCCAGCCCCCCATGACCCTAGTGAGGATAAAGTGGTGGATGGATATTTAAACATGATCTTGTACTGAAGTGCATTTCATCTGACACTTTCCCATAATGCAGGATATCACTTTAATTTGTGGCCAAATCAAAGTGAATTAATGTTATTGTTTGAATATTCTCTGTAATAAATACCAGCAGAATAATCATTTTTTAAAATCTGTTCTATTAGCTGCAGCACCAGGAGTGTAAACAGGTCATAAAAAAACCCTAATGTCAAACGTAAAAAAACAAACATATTTATGTGATTTGTGCATCACCAACTAAACTCTGAACAGAACCCGCTCTGGACCAGGTTAGCACCACGACATCAGTTACCATGGAGATCTAGCAGGTCAAATCAGAGCCACCTTCATCACGCTGAAAACTCTGACTTTAGGCTCAACCTGCTAGCCCACTAATCTCACTATCTGGTACAGTCCTGCTACCGTCGGCTTCTCTGTGTTACATTTAAAAAAAAAAAATAGAATATAAAATATATTTTCAGAGGTATCAAGGGGATTACATGCCTGTAGGTGTGTTGGTTTGTGGACCCTGACTGTGGAGCAGGAAACACTGGTTGGGTGTTTTTCCTGGTGAGCTCATGAAAAAATAAATACATTTAATCTCAAATGGTGAATTCTTCTTTTTTATTATGTATTTTACGGTCCAAAATGCAAAACTGTCCAGTATTATGGCAGAAAACAAGCTGATTTTTGTGAAAAGACAGAGAATTTCCTATTTTAATGTTTACTTTGTGAGCTCAATCAATCCGACTCCCATTCAGATGTAGTTGGTGGGATGTTCTTCATGACAAAAAATAACTGAAGCTGAGTTGTTAGCTGAAAGTAAATGACTGAAATAGTTACTACATATAACGAATAAATGGTTAAAGTAGGTGCTAACTATCATGACTAACAGGCAATTATAATAATGCTACCAGGAAGTAAAGGACAAATGATGAAATAATTGAGAAACAGCTGAAATATTTATAAATCTATCATATCTGTCGTATCTAAATGATGTCTGAGCTACAGTTCTGGATAAATGGTTGGTGTGGTCATACGAACTGCAGGAGTCTGATTCACATACATGAATGAGATGAAATGAAACACTGAGTAATAAAAATACAAATGAGGTTGTTTTTTTCCTCCGGATGTAACGCTGCTGTTGTTGTCTATGAACCAGCACCGGGATAAAATCTAACACACACAAAATGACCGATGAGACATATATTTGGGTGTAGCTGTTGAGAAATTAAAATTACTGTGTAGGTGAATTTTCTTTTGTGATATTCAGCTGAAGTGGATTAACACTGGGGAGTGGCATGTTGGTATCGTTTGAGAGTTGTTGTTTTGTTTTTTTGTTTGTTTGAGGAAGTTGTCTGATGCTCAGTCGTGTTTTCAATCTGCTCCTGGTCACTGTGGAAACACGACTTCCACAGAAATACTCACGACTTCTCAGGAAGTATTTTACCTACGCAATAGAAAATTTTATTCATTCTAGTCATGCAGGAAACTTTATTTCTTTTAAAGTTCGTGAGAAGCCACCAACTGTGAGCAGAACCGGAAGCTTGCATTCTGTTTACTTGATGTTTTTGTTTTAAAGACTTTAAAAATGATTTGTGGAAAATATTTGTATTTAGCAATTCTGTAAAGTGAAGTAATTCATTTAAGCTAATCTAAAACCCTAAAAATCACATGTCACTGTTTCATTACAGTTATGTGAGGCTACATTTGCTCCATTTACTGCAATGGTACATATTTAACCTTTAATATTTTAGCAGGAGCACACCGAGAGTTCTTAATCACAATCGACCTCCAGTCACCAAAAACAAATTAAATGCTTCTTACTTCATACAGTTTTTACATTGTAAGGCCTGTTTATATTTACAGTCCCTAACAAATGTATTAGACCACCACCCAGTGTAAGGTTTAGGCCACAGCTGTCCTAAATTCTTTAACCGAAATGATATTTTTAATGCTAAAATATAATTATTGTTGTTATCCATGAATTTTAAAAATTTACAATATTATGAAAAAAGAAACAAAGAAGTAAAGCACATTATTATTTCTTGATTAACATGTCAAATTATAGTTATTTACTTGCATTCCTGAACAGAAAAAATAGTTTTAGCGGAGCAGAGAAGAAGTCCAGTGAGCTCAGAGGCTCAGGTTTGGGTATAAAAATATGCATTCAGTTTGAAATTCCTCATTTCTGTTCAAAATGGTGAAAAGTCAGGAGCTGAGGGCAAATTATAGCTCTTCATGTTGCTGGATGGTCTATATACAGTTGAAACCTGAAGTTTACATACACTGTATGAAGAGACACGTAACCCCTTTTTTTTTTTCATCACTGTCGGACATTTCGGTTTATAGGTCAGTTAGGATTATCAAAATTATTTCTATTTGCTAAATACCAGAATGCCACTAAGGCTACTATATCTTCCAACTATTTGGGAAAGCCCAGATGATGATGTCATGGCTTTAAAGCTCTTGATAGCTTAATTGAAAAACATTTGGGTTAATTGGAGGCACACCACACCTCAGACACACTGCTTCCTTTTGTTCTGGGGTTCGTACATACATTTTGCACCAAAACACTTCCAATCTCTTGGACGCAGAACTCGTCTCCTTTCTGAGCGCTATGATGACTGGACATTTCCTTGGTGTTTGTTCTTGCGTATAATTGTTTGAACAGATGAACGTGGAAACTTCAGGCATCTGGAAAGTGTACCCAAGGATGGACCAGACTGGTGGAGGTCCACAGTTCTCTTCCTGATATCTTTCTTTAGATTTTCCCATGTTGTCACTAAAGGAAGTGGAAACACTTATGATGCACAGTTGGATGAAAAGTAAAGAACATC
This sequence comes from Stegastes partitus, assembly GCF_000690725.1. Taxonomy (NCBI): domain Eukaryota; kingdom Metazoa; phylum Chordata; class Actinopteri; family Pomacentridae; genus Stegastes; species Stegastes partitus. The sequence continues at coordinate 204,214 of NW_007578897.1, read as the reverse complement.
ATAGTCGTGTTGTAAATAAATCCAAATAGTCCAAGAACAATGCAGCCCTTTATTTATCATTGATGTAACATGATCCCTGCTGGTTACTGAAGGATGGGCGACACTCACACTTTAATCAGTCATCACAGCTCGTCTCTACCCTGGTGTTTGTGGTTGAGGCAGTTAATGAAGAAACCACAAGGTGAATATTTTGGTATGTGTGTGCAGGCTGTTGTTACCCAGCAGCTTCCTGATTATCACTTGAAGTTCAAGATACAATAAATTTTAACTCACTTAAACAAAACGACCAACATTTGTCTTTGAGATTCTCCAACAAACCCCCTTATCAAAGCCTGAAGAGCCATTTAAAGAACATAGACGTGTTGAATACATTATAAAGTTGTTCAACCTGCAGAATAAAAAAAAAAGAAAAAGAGAGAAAGCAGGCAGCAGTGCAAGATGTTAATAAAGATTTACGTTGTGAGAAATTAGCTTTAAGTGATGAGTGAAACGAGACCGCTGGGAACAGTCAAAACAAAACAAAATACCACAACGAGCAAGCATCTAAAAATACTTTTTAGATGAAACACGTTTAAACTCTCCGAAGGCTTTGAATCATCTAATCTGACAGGCAGTTTGCAGTTCGTTCCTTTTAAAAAGTACATAAAACCAGTTTCGCCGAGGTGTCTGCATGAGAGTTAAACGATTCACTTTTATGTTCCCGTAAAACATCGCTGTCACCGACACATGTGCATTTCTCTGAATACTGTCTGAAAAGGTTGATAGTGGAGAGAAAGTGACCACATCTGAGCTATAAGCCCTTTTGGATTGACACTTACACCAGTGGATGAGACTAATCGCTGTGATTTCACATATTGTAGCAGCGTTTTCTGTCAATATACAACTTCATGTCCTCACCAACAGGTTTAGATAAAACTGTGCAGGATTATGTCGCTTGTCATCAGGATGCACAAGTTGTTTTTGCAGGAATGCAGGAGGACATTTTCAGGTTGTTGACAGCAGTAGCTTCAGATTACAGTCTTGCATAACAGCGTAATAAACTATAACTGTGCAGCCATGAACCACACTAATTAACACAAGCCGAATGTTGGGTCCTTTGTTACGCTGTGGGAATGTTTTGCAGAAGAACATTATGTAATCTGTTACCAACAGCAAAAACCCCCTAACCATCCTCTGAATACTGCCAGCAAAATGTTCCACCTTATGTCTCGTTGCAGGAACATTTTTTGAATGTTGGTTTGAGAATGTTCTTTATTTTTTTTTAAATATAAAATACTCTGACAACATCCTCCAAACATCCCCTGAATTACAGCGTGCTGTTTCTAACCTCATAGGAACTTTATTTGAAATGAAAAACATCATTTAAACACTACTCGAACTACTTCTTTAAAATATTATTAGAACTTTGGGATAATGTTAGTCACTGTTGTGGGAACGTTCTCGACACACTGGCACAACTCTTTAAAGCGTCACTGGTTTTTCTAGTCGGTTTTTCTTCGATTGAACTCCTTTTGTTTCCCTGCCAGCCGAGATTTTTTTCAGAGGAGGACGAAGACAACGTTACTGCTGAATCACAGCAGCTTTAATTGAAACTGAACACTTATTCATGCTGAGCTGGAATCAGGCAGAAAGAGTATTATGATCACTTTGTCACCAAATACACAAAATAAATCTTAAATTGCACGTAACAATTAAAACTAAGCTATACATGCAAAACAGGACCATAGTAATATTAATAATCTTTATTTATTGGGCACTTTTTAAAATCTAGGTTACAACGTGCTTTACGTGGCAGTAAAATCAAACAGATCGGTCATAAAATCATCAGAATTTAAAAGACAAATGAAAGCACAACACTGTGTTCAACGCAAACACAGTGTGAAGAGGTAGGAATATTATGAAATAATATAAAAGACAGAACGTAAATAAAGACTCAAACAAAATCAGGAAAGGCTCTCTGATAAAAGTATGTGTTAAGAAAAGATTTGGTCGACCTATTTTTCTCGGGTCGATCTCTCCAGATCCCCAAGGCCTTTTGTTTTCAGCCCTTGGACCAGATAAAATATCTCGGCCAGAGGATCGGTATGAGGAAGTAAAAAGTCAGAATTACAACAAAGAGCGAGGCCCAAAAGGGCTTTAGAAGAAGGGCTGTTTTGAAAACTATCCTAAAACGTAATGTAATGAGTCAAAAACAGGTGTGATGTGATCCCGTTTCTTGTTTTTTTCTTTATAGCAGCTGAGTTCTGAACTAGCTGGAGTTGATTTACAGTTTTTTTTTGCTCATGAAGGTAAAATGTTACAATAATCCAAGTGAAAAGAAAAAAAAAATGGTATAAAATGAACCCTAAATGTTAAAATATCCAGCATTAAAAAAATATATATTTCTGAGATGGTTAAAACTTGATTGCATAAATTCAGATTATTGTCAGACCAGTAATCGAGATCTTTTTTGTTACCATGATGAGAAAGAGAATTAGCTGATCCAAAAACACATATTTTGGTTGAGAAAGTTATTTGAGATCCAGTTAGTGATGCACTCAGCACACCTAATCGAACAGGCAGGTAGGTTTGTGCATCATCGGCTTAAAAATTAAAAGAAACACCATGTTTTTGAATGATGTGTTGAAGTCTAAGTATACAAAATTAAAATAAAGTAGGTCTCAAAACAGACCCCTGTGGAACACCGTACTTAATAGATGAAAACAACCACATGTGTATACATCGGACACATAGAACCTCCAGAAGGCTGCACTAAGAAGAACGTTTGGCATATTCAGGCTTTCTGTGTGTGAGTCAACAAAAACTAAAGCCCCAGTCAGAGATAGCAGGTATCATGACGGTGGTTATCAACTCTCTTTCTTAACTGCATGAAACAAAGTGAAGGTGTCCCGCCTCCTTCAGTCTACAGGTTGTTTGAACGTAGAGCTACGAGGAATATAAAAATGTATTAAAGCACTGCTACTGTCAAATGATGCAGGACAGGAATGCTGATAGAAAACTGTTAAACGTGTGTCAACATCCTTATTTTACCGATCAATGCAGCTGCTTATTTCTAACTGACAGCTGCAAGTTCAAAGTGTTAAACTTTAAACTTTATATATTTCAACTTGATCTTGTACTAAGGTGCATTTAATTTGACACGGTCCCATAATGCAGGATATTACTTTAATTTTTGGCCAAATCAAAGTGAAATTAATGTAATTGATCGAATATTCGCTTTAATGAAATACCAGTAGAATAATCAGTTTTCTAATCTGTGTTCTATCAGCTGCAGTACCAGCTGTGCAAACAGACCAAATGTAAAAAACATACTTATGTGGTTTCTGCATCATCAACGAAACTCTGAACAGAACCCGCTCTGCACCTGGTTAGCACCACGACATTAGTTACCATGGAGATCTAGCAGGTCAAATCAGAGCGCTGAAAACTCTGACTTTAGGCTCAACCTGCTATCCCACTAATCTCACTATCTGGTACAGTCCTGCTACCGTCGGCTTCTCTGTGTTACATAAAAAAATAGAATATAATGTTAAAATGTATTTTCCGAGGCATCAAGGGGCTTAAATGCCTGTAGGCTGGTTGATTTGTGGACTCTGACGCTGGAGTGGAAAATGCTGGTTGGGTGATTTGCTGGTGAGCTCATGAATATATATATATGTATATATAAAAATGTAATTTCTGCATGACAAGCTGCAATGTGACGCATACAGTGTGTGATACTGTAACTGTGCGTCTTCATTCAGTGATATTAGTAACACACAGATCAACAGGTTTACAGATGTTGCACTTTTCCCGCAGCTGAAAATGTGTATTGCTCATAGAGAATCATCAGGAAACGAGTTGTTTAAAGAGAGAGGTTTCTTCCGGCTGATTTAAATTGGAAACTCTCTATCTAGCAGGTTAAAAGAGACACACCTTTGTGACAATAAAACCTCTGATTTTCAGCTCAACATACCTACTGATTTACTAATCTTGCCTCACAGTGCAGCCCTGTGTCTTACAGATTGGATGAGAGTCATACTAAAGCTGTCGCAGGTATCCAAACACAGAGCCTCGGTCTATCAAGTAGGACACTGTGATCTTCTGTGTCAAAGGCTGCACTGAGGTCCAGCGGCACAAACCCTCATCAGTGCCCATTCAGAGATCATTAGTGATCTTCTCTGTGGTCTGTCAGTTTGTCCTGCAGTTTGATTCAGAGTGAAACCTGTTCATGCAAATAGGTAAAATGCAGTATTTTGAATTTGACTCTGAATTATTTTTATTTGGAATTTGAACTATTAATGTTGACTCAGATGAACCGGCTATAGCGAGCCTCAGCGATGATGTGCCGGTGTGGACGTTTAATTGAGACTCACTTGTGTAGCTGATGTGAGGGCGCTGAGCTTCTCCTGGTCATCCATAAATTAGGTCGTTGATTTGATGGCGGTCAGATCAGACCTAAGTCAGCAACAGTTCTTTATTGAAACGTCAAATGGAGTGTCTGCGGTTTGATAATTGTTGATTAGCCACGACTGTACTTTGGTTCAGAGTGAAATATTTCAGTGTTGAAGCCATTTCATTAGATTGAATTTCCCTTCTGGGATAAATAAAGTATTTTTCATTTCATTTCATTTATTTCATTTCATTTCATTCATTTCAAGTGCTAAGTTTTAATCAGAGTTATGTTATTTGAAATATGAAATATTCATGTTGCCTGAGGTGAACTGGCCATAAGGAGCCTCTATGAAGATATGCTGAAAATGGATGTTTACCTGATACTCACCTGTGCTTCTGCAGCTCTGGTGATCTATAAATGAAGGCGATCAGGTCAGATGTAAGTGAGCAGCAGTTTTTCATTGTTATTTATTAAAAAGTCAACTGCAGTGTGATTTAATAAAACCTCTGGTGGTGGTGATGAGTGAAACAGTGGCATATTTCAGTCACTATTAGGTAGATTGCCACAGCGTTTTCTATAAGTCTTCAAAGTCCCCAGAAGATGAACTGTACTGACTTTGCATTGATAAACCTCTGACTTCTCCTCCCCTGTCTGCAACATAAGACTCACATTAGAGGAATAAAAAAGTTTGCCTTGAAATTTGCTTCATGCTGTCTTGTAAATAACCTGCGAAAGCGTTCAAGCCCTGACTTCCTTTATCATCAAGATAAAATCAGACACGGTTCTACAACAGACACTTTTACGGTCAGCATGCTGATGTTTTCTTTATTCTTTATCTCATCGGGAGGCCTCACTGAGACGGATGTCCTTCATGAAACACAAACAGAAATAACACAACTGGGACACACCTCAGGGAAGCTCTTACAAAAGCTATGAGATGAAACTACTCTAAAATCTACAAAGGTTACTAAGGATGTAGTTTGAAAGGAAATTTGCAGCTCATGAGCACAGTACCTGAAACCAGTTACGCAAACTGTGGTTACACAAGGATGCAAATGATCAAGGAGATGTGAGACAGTTTGGAGACTGAGCTTTAGAAATGAATAAGTACTTCTTCATATTTCACATTTTCTGCTTAGGTGAGTCCATTCAGTGTTTTGGCACCAAGAACAATGAATCCAAGCTGTGCCATGAGTGATAAAGTGTGAAGTGCAAACAGAAGCAGCAGCAATGATAACTTCTGCATATTCAAGTACAAACGTTAAAGTAAACTACATCGTCTTTTTGAGGCTTGAAAAGGAGAAACAAAGTCTAATTTTGGCTAAAGCAACACTTGACTTTTGGATTTTTGTCTGTGTATTTGTTTGACTCAGTGATGTGATATGGCTACCAGTTCAAGTTTTTGCACCTTTTGCATCCTGACTCGTGCAGGTTAGGTCAGTAAAAACAGCTGTGTAATGGTAGAGACTTCTGCTTTTTTGGGGTTTTTTAAATTTTTTTTTATTAATGACTGTTAATACTACACACATTTTTATACAATACAGGTAAAACAATGCAAGTTCCAATATTAACTCACATGACAGGCCCCAAACAAGGGCAATAAAAGACCAGGAAATGATTTTGAACATAATCGTTTCTGCCCACTTAGAAACTTTTGTTTAATCTCCTTCAAGCAAAACATGTAGCGCAAACACCTGATAACGTGAAGCTGCCGTGACGTGTTTTGTTCAGGCTGTGTTTTGGGCTCTGTGCCTTTCAAAACACGTCCGCACAATCAAAATGCATTTTCAACAAGTTGTGGTTATTGGGTGGATCCTCTGTGATTTTAAACCCAATAAGGAACAAGGAAACATTTGCTGGGTGTCATTTAATGAGTTGGTTGGTTTGGTGTGGTTTACCTTTTGGCTTATTTCCTCCAGTTACATAGTCTTTAAATTCACCGTCACACAGTGCCATGTTTCCACCGTGACATTTGTCAGTTCAGTTTTCTGCAACACTTCAATCAGACTCTGAAATGTGAAGAAACAGTTGCCTGATTTTCTCAAACTGTATCTTTCAGGCTTAAAGGAACTTTCTGAACAGTCCGTAATCGCACAAGTTCAAAATAGTTTCCAGCTGAACTTGAATCTTGTGGTCTGAACGTTCTCGAGGTTTCTTAGATTTCTCTTCACAGGCAGGAGACTTAAATACAGACGCTTTGATGGCTGAGTATTTGAATCCTCATTAGTTGTTATTTTGGCAACAACTTCTCTCTTCTCTTTCTGGGGTATTTTATTGTATCTTCATTTATTACACGTAAAACACAACATGAAAAATCTTCTCTACCTATGAACACCTTTCACCTGAAAATACAGTCAACTCATTTGTATGTGCAAATATGTTTAATAGAAATAATGACACACTAATTAATTTGTTGTCAACATAGCACCTGCACTTGTGCCAAGAGTGTTTACAAAGTGTTCTCTGCCAACACAAGATGTTTGTAATAACTGCCAAAAACGTAGTTCAAGTCTTCTTCTCATATTATCTGACTGTGTAGCCGAAGTATATTTAATGTTTTAAGGTGACCTTTAGGAACCCTGATGTCCACACAGGCTGTGTTGAGTATTTTTGTTTTTTGGGATTGTTTTTTTTGACTAAAGCACAACAATACATCAGTCAAGCAGAGTCAGTTTTATTTATATATTTATTTATGTTCCAAGAAATATGTTTGATGGAGAAAAGGTGAGACCTTTAACCCCACAAACACCAAAGCTAACATCAAGCATGGTGGTGGCAGTATCATGCTCTGGGGCTGTTGTGGTGCCTGCCAGTGGAAACTGGTGTCTTACACAAATGAAAATGTAATAATAAAGGAGGACGATTACCTCCACATTCTTCAGGAAAACCTAAAATCATCAACCAGAAGTTTGGGTCTTGGATACAGTTGGGTGTTTGAACAAGACAATGACCCCAAACACACGTCAAAAACAATAAAGTAAAGGTTAAATATGGACAGAATTTAGACACCCCCAAAAATGGTAAAATATTTAATATCTTCTTTATATAATATCTGTCTGTGGTAACCAAAGTATCTTTAATGTTTTAAGGTGGCCTTTAGGAACCCTGATGCCCACATAGGTTGTGTTGACTTTCAGGCTAATATTAAGAACTACAGACTTGCAAGGACATCACAACCCATGTCTGTAGCTTTGGTTCAGATGAGGACAAACTCCCTAAAAATGCCTCAGCAGAACAAAAAATGGAAGAAACCTAAAGAAGAACAACAGAAGAGGGATTTCTCTTTGCATACAGATCTGCACTAGATAAACTAGTTAAATAGATAAACTGGACCCCCTCACCACCAGTGAGTATAAATCCAGCAACATCCACAATGCAGAACATGAACTATGGTCTTTTGAGTTACAGGGCTGGATAATATATTTTGCCTTTCGGATTTATTCGACAGGACAGTAGCGAGAGGAAGACAAGAAAGTGGGGAGAAGAATGCAGCAAATAGCCATGGGCTGGATTTGAACCTATGGTCAATCCATCAGGGACTAAAGCTCCTGTTTATGGGTCGCCCGCTCAACCTGTCGAGCTACCAGGGGACCCTGATGATATAATTATTACACAAAGCATGTTACAACACATAAAACATTAAACATGTTGATAAAGAAAATTTCATTTATTCTTTCATATAGATTCACAAGGAGGATCAAAAGACAAAGGCGAGGAAGGTATACTGTGCAATGTCATATTTTAAAGAGTACCCAGAGTCCTAACAGTTAGGATTCATTTAGTTAGAACTGAATGTTCCCTCCTGGAAATTCCTCTTTAGTTTCTTTGTGCAGGATGTTTCTTTTGCCTCACTGACTCCTCCAAACCAACACTGTCATGCTCCTGACAGCATTTACTGTAAAGCACCTTATGTGCCTTTCTGAGAAATGCAATGCAGTAAAAATAACTTAGGTGCACCCTTTGCTATTTTTTCAGTTTCTGTTGAACTGTTTGCACTTCACACTGGTTTTCCCCCTTACACCCTTATACCCTTACATTCCTCCAGAATGGAAGTTTGTTGTTGACGATACTGGACCTGCATGGCTTCAAGTGACTACATTAGTTTGAAAAATGGCAATTCATATCTACAAAAATAGGTCTAATTCATTTAAGTCCGTGTTTTAGATATAAGCCAAAGTTACTGTTAATTTGTGGAACAAGACTCGAGAACAAGAACATCTGAAGGCAGCCTTACATAACTTGTCCCTTCATGACTGCATCCTTGACAGGGAGTAATTTGCTGTTGTAGGAATGAGGATATTTCAGCTGCAGAAAATGAAGCCCCAAAGGGTTTGCTGTGCTACCTTTGGTGACAGTGATTGACGATGTGACATGTTTCATGACTTACTGCCACAAGGAAGTCCAGAAACAAAAACCCCATCGCACATAGGAATGTATGCCTGCATTTCCTCTTGGAATTTCTCCTGCATTAAAAAAGTCAGTGCTTCTTCATTCTTCCTTTGGCCCGTCATTATCACCTCTATCTTTCGTGTTGAGCGCAAATTCTTCGCAAATGTTAATGATGGAAAACTACAATGTTTGGACTGATCTACGCCCAGTTTTATTTATGTAAGATTTAGAGGAAACAAATCAGCAAGTAAAACTTCAAGCATGGCTGAAACAGATAAAGGCTCACGTGACATGTCATGCTCTACTTAAACGGAGACAGAGCTGAAGTTATTGTATGTTCTTATGGCTGGAAAATCATTTATACCCCGTGTAATTGTCATAAATCTTTTTTTTAAATGCAACATCTTTACCATTCTAAATGGTCCTAATTATTTCTACTGTGTGTGTTGCACAGCATTTTAATAAATGATAAAAATGAGTGAAGCTTTAGTTCTCTAGTCAGTTACATGTCAATTGTAGGTCATGACTAAAATCAAGAGCTTAATGAGTTTATTATTAAGGTCCATTACTGAGAGAAAGCTGCCCATTGTTGCAGCTCACAAGACAGGAAAAGTCTATTTAGGTGTTTTCAAGTGCCAAAATATACAAAGAGTTATGCACTGAAGATCTCAAAGGGTAAGGTAAGAAGACAACAGTGAACCCTGAGCTGGCAAGAATGGTTGAGACCGAGAATAACCCAAAGATCAGTCCCAAGATCATCTGAATCTGAGAGTTTCTGGTAGCAACATGTAAATCAAACACTAAAAAAGACTGGTCTTCACGGACAAAAACCAAACAGAATTCCAGGTCCCAAAGCAGACACACAAAAGCTCAACTGGACAAAGTTTTTGGTCTTTGGTTATGTGGTCAGATGAGACGAAAATGGAGTTGTTTGGACACCGAGACTAAAGAAAGGAGAAGCTTCAACCTCCAAAACACCATCTTCCCCATTAA
>NW_007578897.1:188236-192026 GCF_000690725.1 Stegastes partitus | reverse complement strand
CCCCCTCCCCCCTTTTCCCCTTTTTTTTTTTTTTTTTTTTTTTTTTTTTTTTTTTTTATTTTTTTAAAAATTAGATCCAGGACAATACACATTGTGAGCCGACTCACTCCTCCAACAGAGACATGTACGAGCTGCTAACACATATTCTCATATATATATATTTTTTTACAAATATTCTCTGATGATTACCTCTTAAAAACATGAACGTTATGTCCCAATATAGTGTGAGATGTGCTGTGTGTGTGTGTGTGTGTGTGTGCTCAGCTTGTCTCTGTGCATCAGGCTGGACAGTCAGTAACTTAACTCTTAAGCGATAACAAGAGGACACTCGGCTCAGAAACAATGAAGTCAGAGCAAAAGTGACTCTAGTCTGCTTGCATCAGTGCAGTTACAGCTATTTTTAAAACTGTGCCCATTTACATTGTGTATAAGCAATATGTGGAGAGCTATTTGAGTCTTATGGCATCACACCTAGCAGCTGATAGTTCTTTTTTCTTTTCTTTATTTATATTTTCTCTTCAGAGTTTTTTGATTAATCTTTCTGAGGCTGATCATTTTACCACCACTGTTGAGATATAATGTTAGTTAGCATAACACTCAATTCTATTTGTTAACTCCAGGCAGTGATGCAGAGGACAAGGAGTTACTGATGTTTTGGAGATTCATGATTTTTATGGGCTGCGAAGTGGCTCGGTGGTTAGCACCGTGTGAGGACACGCAGGATCTTTCTTTCTTTTTTTTTAAAGATTTTTTTTCTGGCATTTTTGCCTGTATTAGTCAGGACAGTGAGACAGGAAAGGGGAGAGACAAACAGCAAACTGTTGAGAGCGGGAGTCGAACTGACAAACGCCGCACTGTGGAACTATAGCCCCTGTTCATGGGTCGCCCGCTCAACCAGGTGAGCTATAGGGGCAGCCACACCCAGGATCTTTCTGCGTGGAGTTTGCATGTTCTCCCTGTGCAGCGTGAGTTCTCTCCAGGTTCTCCTGCTTCCTCCCACAGTCCAAAATTATGTTGGGGTTAATTGGTGATTCTAAATTGTCCGTTGGTGTGAATGTGAGTGTGCTTGGTTGTCTGTCTCTAAGTGTAGCCCTGTGATAGACTGGTGACCTGNTGGGTGTGAATGATTTTTTTTGGACCAAACTGTACAAATAAATCATAAAGCAGGTGTATGTTTAATTCTGTAATGCTGCAGTTTCTTTGTTTATTATTTTCTTTTCTTGTTCTGGATAATCATGTTAAGACCTTTGAGGTTCCAAGACGTTTTTGCAGAGCTTTCTATGATGTGACATGGCACGTTTCACTGCTGCTTGATCTAAGATATCCCTGGTAGGTGGACATTTTAAACAGAAAGTTATTCGACAGGGCAAAGTCACAGAAGGATTTACACGTGACCCTTCGACAACTTTGAAAATGAAACTTTGTAGAAGCATAATCACTCCTCATCGGTGCATGCCAAAACATCCTTATCTCAAACCTCTATGCTTGGGTTCCCGTAATCTTCTGTTGAACTTTCAGTGGCATGACATTTCGGACCTTTATCTTAAATATGTTGCCTGAGCAGTTTGCAGGTCTGATTAAGATTACAACGGCAATGTGACTCCAACCGGAAGACTGAGAAATATTCATAAGGGTATACAAGACTCTCTGGGGTCAGACACTGAAGACTCAACAACAAGGAGGGCGATTTGTTAAAACAAGGTGGTGTGATTTACAGAGAGATTCCAGTTTGCACTTACTTCATTTAGTTTGTGCTTTTCTGCAATGCAAAATAGAGAGACAGCAGTCTACAAGAGGAAAAATTAGGTTCTGCTGTGAAGAACAATTACTTTGCTACCTTGGTTGAAATAAACAACTGGATCTTTTTTCCCCTTATGATTCAAACAGAGCAAGAAAAACATAAAGTAAAACTCTGGAATCATGCAACACGTGACAAGTGAACATTGCCAGACACCTTTAGCTGTTATAGGTCAAACAATTAGACTGATAGATAGATGTGTTGATTTTTGAGTGGCAAGATATCTGTAAAACTATATTCAGTATAAGTTATGCTATGGAGATGTGATTCTTGTTGTAGCACCGAAGAAAACTTAAAACACCAAAACTATCACTTAGACTCCTCAGAAAATGCTGCTTGACTTTATCTTGACACAAAACATAAAGCAGACAACCAAGACAGGAAGCACCGATTCACTCCAATATGGCACCTAAACCTTTAGAGCGTAAAATAATTTGAAATGTGTACATTTTTTAAGTAGCATAAACTCCCATCCATCCACTAAACTGCGATGAAGTTTTTCTCTCAGTGTTCCTGTCTGAGCACAGATGAAGAATCAACAGTTAATGACACTACATAAACACTCCCAGATCTACATTAATTACATCTCAAATCAGTCCAGCACATTTAAGGCTAATGTCTGACTGCTGTCAGAAAGGCCGCATACTTTTGTTTATCAAAATTCTATTTACCGTTGAACACCTAACTCAAAACTATGTAGTCACATGTTTGGAACCTGAGTTCAGCTCTGATTTCCTTTTACCCGAGAAGCCAGCTCACCTGCAGCAGAACACGGTAGGTGTGTCTACGAGGGTGTAGCCATGGATGATGTCATGGACAAGTATAAGTACTATATTCAAGAGTAAGTGTCCATTTGCCACAGTCGCCATGGCGGAGGACAGAGATATCCCCAAGTAAGTACACACATTCACAAAATACAGTTCTCTATCTATCTGTCTATCTATCAATCTATCAATCTATCTATCTATCTATCTATCTATCTATCTATCCATCTATCTATCTATCTATCTATCTATCTATCTATCTATCTATCTATCTATCTATCTATCTATCTATCTATCCATCTATCTATCTATCTATCTATCTACTACTCACTGCTTTATCCTCTGTAGGGGTCATGGGTATCTAATCTAACTAATTAATAATTTTATCAAATTAATTTAATTGTTAATTAGAATTTCAGCGACCTGCCTTAAGAGCATCTTAGATCCGCCTTCTCACCTCATATTTTGTGTTTTTATTCAGGAGGCCGTGGGACACCTGCCGAGAGGTTCCGGTCATTGAAGATGAAAGAACACCCTGGAAGTTCATCAAACTACTGAAGATCATATCTTTGACTGCAGTAGCTACCATTGTGTTTGGATTGGCGGTGTGCAGCAAGGTATGCTCTTTTAAATGAGCTTTTATACATATTTGTCATTGATACTGCAAAAATAAACACAGTTCCAGCTGATTGAATTCTTGCACTTCATATACATTTTAGTCCTTAACAATCATCAGTCCTACATTGTTCAGTGTTATCTTAGTTTGATATCTACTGACACTAAAAAGAAAGTTCCACTCGTTGTCTACAGTACAGCTGCTGATTTTAATTTGCCTTCAGACTGTAGTATTAGTTGAGTGATTCTGTGATCCCTGTTTATCTCTTCTCCAGAGTTCGTTCCTTCTCCTCATCACATTGTCAAATGAAGGTACGAAAGTCCTCCCAGATGAGCAGAAACCCGTCGCTCTGCTGTGTATCGGCTGCGCTCTGGTCGCTCCCAGTGTCCTCTTGTTCCTCAAAAGCTTCTGGAAGTCCTGCTACAAAACATCGAAGATGCCCAGAAAATCAACCATTGCCATGGTGAGACAAAAGTCAGTGTTTCCTAAAGCCTCGGTCACAACCGGACGCACGACTTTTGGGATTGTACGTCCTCTGTGAATTTTTGGTGTCGTGGAGGTCGTAGAGGTAGAGGAAAGGCTGCAAGGGCTCCATCAGAAAGGTGTGAGAAA
>NW_007578897.1:186863-187881 GCF_000690725.1 Stegastes partitus | reverse complement strand
TTTTTTAGAAATATTCTCTGATGATTACCTCTTAAAAACATGAACGTTATGTCCCAATATAGTGTGAGATGTGCTGTGTGTGTGTGTGTGTGTGTGCGTGCTCAGCTTGTCTCTGTGTATCAGGCTGGACAGTCAGTAACTTAACTCTTAAGCGATAACAAGAGGACACTCGGCTCAGAAACAGTGAAGTCAGAGCAAAAGTGACTCTAGTCTGCTTGCATCAGTGCAGTTACAGCTATTTTTAAAAAATTGTGTACCGGTACATTTACATTGTGTATAAGCAATATGTGGAGAGCTATTTGAGTCTTATGGCATCACACGTAGCAGCTGATAGTTTTTTTTTCTTTTCTTTATTTATATTTTCTCTTCAGAGTTTTTTGATTAATCTTTCTGAGGCTGATCATTTTACCACCACTGCTGAGATATAATGTTAGTTAGCATAACGCTCAATTCTATCTGTTAACTCCAGGCAGTGATGCAGAGGACAAGGAGTTACTGATGTTTTGGAGATTCATGATTTTCATGAGCTGCGAAGTGGCTCGGTGGTTAGCACCGTCGTTCACGTCCCTGTGAGGACACCCAGGATCTTTCTTTCTTTTTTTTTAAAGATTTTTTTTCTGGCATTTTTGCCTTTATTAGTCAGGACAGTGAGAGAGTGAGACAGAAAAGGGGAGAGAAGAATGGGGAGAGACGTTGCAGCAAACTGTCGAGAGCAGGAGTCGAACTGACAAACGCCGCGCTGGGGAACTATAGCCCCTGTTCATGGGTCGCCCGCTCAACCAGGTGAGCTATAGGGGCACCCACACCCAAGATCTTTCTGCGTGGAGTTTGCATGAGTCTGCGTGGAGTTTGCATGTTCTCCCTGGGTTCTCTCCGGGTTCTCCTTCTTCCTCCCACAGTCCAAAAACATGTTGAGGCTAATTAGTGATTCTAAATTGTCCGTTGGTGTGAATGTGAGTGTGCTTGGTTGTCTGTCTCTAAGTGTAGCCCTGTGATAGACTGGTGACCTGTCCAGGGT
>NW_007578897.1:173291-185162 GCF_000690725.1 Stegastes partitus | reverse complement strand
CAGAAGAGGTAGTTTACTTTGAGTGGAAGAATAGTTTCTGAAGAGAACTGTCCTTGGTACAGGAAGTGTAGAAAAATGTCCTCTTGGGGCGACCCTATAGCTGCCCTAGTTGAGCAGGTGACCCATAAACAGGGGTTATAGTCCCCACCACAGCGGTCGTGAGGTCTCTCCCCTTTCTTCTTTCCTGTCTCTCTACTGCTATAAATGAAGGCAAAAGCCCCAAAAATATATATTAAAAAAATGTCCTCTTAACAACCTCCAAATTTGCATTCTCACTGTGGTGGATTTTTACCTATTTCCTCTTACTGATGGTCTGATCTTTGCAGACTGGACAAATACAGACCAAAGAACGGAACAGAGGTCAAAGATTTCACCTTTGAAGCCCATATCTACTTTGATGATGCCTTCCAACATGTTGAGGGGAGTCGAGAGCGCCACCTCAATGAATATGGAGAGAACCTTGTGGAGATCATCGCAGAGGTTTATGGGTAAGAACCATGTTTACAGAGAGTCTAAGGCTTACGAGCATTTTAGATCATTTAAATCCAGTTCTGACCAGACAGTGTTCTCCTATTCTCTATCATCAGCATCTTCATGAGCATTGATGACAAGTTCTTCAAGAAGCGGCAGCAAATCCCTGATCAGACCATCGTAAGAACACCGTATGGAGGTCGGCTGGTTGTCACCATGCCTCACGGGAACAACATTGTGGTTCACTTCAAGGATAAAGAACTCATCCGCCACAAGAAGAGATGGTCTCAGGTAGCAAAAAACGTGCAAAAAAATACATTCCATGTTTAGGTAACAGTGGAACATTTCAACACTGTAACTGTGAAAAATATCTTCCTGTTCGTTATTTCATATGCAGATCATGTACCTTTACTATCTTCTGGGCTATAAACTCATGACCAAATATTACTCAAGCTGGACGAGAGGAGATGATGAGAAGGAGTTGAAAGAAATGGTCCAGGTGAGATAAGAGACATTTTCTGAGCTTGAATGCTCATCTACTGCTACAAACCTCTCGCAGCATAAATGAAAAGCAAAGCTAATTGTGCCTGTTTCTCCAGAGAGAGAAGCACAACACCTACCTTCTGGCTTTAGATGGGGATACAGACTTCCAGCCCGGGGCTGTGATGCTGCTCATCGACCGTATGAAGATGTACCCTCGAGTCGGGGCAGTGTGCGGCAGGATTCACCCCACCGGATCAGGTTTGTACGAACAAAAGAGCTGTTGAGAAACTAACACAGCGATAATGTGGAGCACAGGTGTCAAACTCAGGCCAGTGGGTCAAATCTGGCCCACAGTGTAATTATATTTGGTCCGCGAGATAATATCAAATGTCTATTAGAGCTTGCTCACTGGTGTATAGCGCATGCACTGCTAATACTACACAGAATGCTCTGGTAGTTTGTTGGCATGTCAGTGAAGACCCGCGAGCGCCGCCTCCCCTTCTCTTGACATTGATTAGCAAGTCTCGATATTCAGGAGCAATCTCCTGTTGCCAGTCACCTCTGGAAAATTTAAGCCACCCCTCACAAAAAAAAGGCCAAACGAAAGATGGAAAACAGGAGCTTATTCATTTGAATAAAAATACAAAACAAGTGCCACTGATGTATCTTTCATTTGATTTCTAATGTGATCATAATATTAAGCTTGCTTGTTCCAGATTCAAAGTGTAAGCAAAACTCAAGTTTGTTTCCACACAAAAATATTTATCATTATATATCAGGACAGAAAGGAAAACATGCAAAATTGTAAAACATTTAATAAATGTCTGTTATAGGCAGGACGGAGACTCAAAGACACAACAACAAAGACACAGTAGACTGAATCAGTTTATTTTACAAAAATGAGAATCCAAACAACACAATATCAAAAAGGCTCAACCAGGACCAGGTATTATCTGGCAAGGAAGAAAACTCATAGAAGAATCGAACTAACTCAAAGAGCTCAACTCAGTGCTGAGAAACTGGCAGACTGACAAACCAAATGTTAACTAAAGGTGCTCAGACTACAGTGCTGAGAGAAATGACTGGTAACACAAGATGCTCAGACTGAAATGCTGAGAAAACAGAGTGGCGAACAGGAACTCACTGACAGGCTAGAACAGGGGTCGGCAACCTTAAACACTCAAGAGCCATTTGGACCAGTTTCCCGTGGAAAAGAAAACACCGGGAGCCGCAAAACCCTTTTGACATCTAAAATGAAGATAACACTGCATATATCGTTTTTACCGTTATGCTATGTATTTATTTTTTAAAAATCTAAAAAAAAAATAGTGTGTTGCATTTATGAAATCAATGACCTGCTACAGAGGGAAAAAAAAAACATTTCTGCAACAAAAACATTTTGAACTAAAAAAAAAAAACTAAATATCTATTTGAATCCTCCTTGAAATCATGAAATAAAAAAACAATCTTAAATTATCCACTTGCAGCAAAGTCAAAATAGGTTCTGGTTGT
The DNA here is from genome assembly GCF_000690725.1 of Stegastes partitus. NCBI lineage: Eukaryota > Metazoa > Chordata > Actinopteri > Pomacentridae > Stegastes > Stegastes partitus. The sequence goes on along the minus strand of NW_007578897.1, from coordinate 182,696 downwards.
CCTGCTGACTGCAGCTGGGACTGCTGCTCCACCCTGCTGACCGCCTGTGAGCGCTTTGGGACGGGAGGAGCTCACTGCAGCACCGCAGTAACAGTAACTGCACAACTATACCTGTTTTCATGTCAGAGTCTTCAAAACACCAGAAAAGTCTCCAGTAACAACAGAAAGAGTCGCTAGATTTATCGCTAGTCATTTTTGACAAAAAAAAAAAAAAAGAAAAAAATCACCGAGGATTTGGAAAGTTACCAGATTTAGCGAGATCATCATCAAGGTGGCACCACTGCGCGTGCTGGCAGGTGTCACACATCCGACGGTTATGACACATATTTTGAGAAACAAAAATGTAAACGCATTTTATTTTAATGTTGCAAGTTCACAAAAATCTTCAAATTTAGAATTACATTTTAAAAACTAACGCTAATACATTTAAATTAAAATACTCATTTTTTCCCAAAGCCACATGAGCCGCAGCAGAGGAATGAAAGAGCCGCGGGTTGCCGACCCCTGGGCTACAACAACGGAACTAAACAGAGCACACTAACGAGACACAGAAACCACAACACATCTATGACGAGCTACAAAACACACTAGATAACGGCAAATGCAAAAAAAAAAAACTACTGACAGAGAGCTAACAGGTTTGACTGGCTCAATACGGGGAAGAGTGCGGAGAAGCAACAGAGAGAACCGGAGGACGGCTGAACCATGAGCGAGGGCAGACAGGTGCGGTGCGGAGTCCGGTTGCAGATCGGCGGCGGCGCGGTGGGAGATGGTCGGTGAGAGGTGAAGTGTTGGAGGTGGTAGCGGTCGGCGGCAGAAAAGCGGAAAAAACAGTAGTACCAGTAGAGCAAAAAACGGCGAGACGAGTGCAAAACTATGACTGACTGCGTGGTTGGACGGTCTGGAGTCTATGGTCCGACCGCTGCTGAAATCCTGGTTGACTGAAAGGTTGCAGCAGGAACGGACCAATCCCGCAGCGCCGATCTGCTGATTAGTGATCTGGTGCACCTGTCCGCGTGCTCCACCGTGCTGAGGCCCGCCTGAGAGAGAGAGAGAGAGAGAGAGAGAGAGAGAGAGAGAGAGAGAGGAAAAAAGGATCCAGCTGACACCAGAAGTCGAGGGCATGACAATAACAAGTCTGGCGCGCGACTTAGTGCCAGCTGTTTTTTTTGTTTTGTCTCACTGTGTATTTGAGCTTGACACCCATGAGAATGCCACTAAAGTTTACCATTCGTCTGTGTTTAACATGCAGGTCCAGCAGTTTGGTTCCAGAAGTTCGAGTACGCCGTCAGTCACTGGCTGCAGAAGACAGCAGAGCATGTGTTCGGATGTGTGCTGTGCAGCCCCGGATGCTTCAGTCTGTTCAGAGCAGCGGCGCTGATGGACGACAACGTGATGAAGAGATATTCAACCAAGTCCATGGAGGCGAGCCACTACATCCAGTACGACCAAGGTGACGTTTGATATCAAGACTTCAAACTTATCTGTTTGCACAGCTGAGTAATTAAACCATGATTGTTAAAAATCTGCAAAGAGTATAAACCCTGTTCTACTGTTAGGAATGGTTTGTTTTGTGCTTTTAAAAATAATTTATTGCAATATTATTATTGTATCTTCTTTCAAATTGTGAAAGGAAAATGGTAGATGGTGGTTTTCTACCTTAGCAGTACCTAAAGTTGTTTCGAGTGTTTCTCATTGTTCCACTCACACACAGATCTGCTATACAAGGTGTTTGTAGCACATCATCTGTCTGTGATAACTTTTACTGTTTCTCTCTTTCTTCTTGGTCTTGTCACGTATAATTAAATGTTTTGTTCCCTGCAGGTGAGGACCGCTGGCTTTGCACTCTGCTGTTGAAGCAGGGCTGGAGGGTGGAGTACAATGCAGCCTCTGATGCCTACACCAACGCACCAGAGAGCTTCAAAGAACTCTACAACCAGGTGAGTGCTGGACCTAATCAGAACCGTCCAGTAGTATTACAATGGTCATAAAATTACTAAAAAGACTTGATAAATCAATTGATTCCAACAGTTGGAATGGATTGGTTTCATGTCATCATACTGATGTATATTTGCCACCTTCAGCGCCGGCGATGGGGACCATCTACAATGGCCAACATTGTGGATCTGCTGGGTGCAACCAACCTGATCTCCAAGAGGAACCCGTCCATGTCCAGAGCTTTCATGCTTTACCAGCTGTTTGGTATCATGTCAGGCACTCTGGCTCCTGCCACCATCTGCCTGTTGCTCGCAGGTTTATGTTATATTTGTGCTTCCAAAACATCATCTGCACACATTTGAACTTTGTACAATTTCTGTGTCCAAGAACAACATGTAAAATATCTTGTCTGATGTGTCTTTCAGGTGGATTCTCCCTCATCTTCGGGATTGATTCTGCTAGTGCTCTGATCATTGCTGTGATTCCTCCTGCCATCTATCTGGGTCTTTGCTTCCATCTCAAGTCAGACACTCAGATCGCTATAGCAGCAATCATGAGTATCATTTACGCATTCCTTATGTTGGTGGTGACGATGACTATTGTTGGTGAGTTATGTTCAAACTGGTTTAACTTCATGCAGACACGTGTCAAACGTCTCTGCATGGCTTTTGTAACATCAAACAAGACATGCTTAAAACTGCTTTAATTCTAAAACTTGTTCATCTCTTTATCTTCCATTAGCATCAATGGTGGACAACTTGGTGTCGCCCAGCAACATTTTTGTTATCTGCATGGCCATCATTTACATAGTCACCGCAATAATGCATCCTCAGGAATTTAACCTGATCTTCTATGGCTTGCTCTACATCATCTGCGTCCCCAGCGCCTACCTGCTGCTCACCATCTACTCCATGGTCAACATGAACAATGTCTCTTGGGGGACAAGGGAGACGAAGCCTGTCGGTGGCACTGCCCCACCTGCAGCAAACGTCCCGCAAACAAAAGCACAGAAAGGTAGATAGCAGTACTTATTGGGAGAACACTCACGGTGTAACAGAAAAGACCGAATTGGCAGCTGTGGCTCAGGTGGTAGAGTGAGTTGCCCACTAATCGCAAGGTTGCCTGCCTTTGGCATTAAAGCACCTTGCATGGCAGCTCTACCGCTATTGTGTGTATATATGTGTGTGTGAGTGAGAAACACATTGTACAGCGCGTTGAGTGCCACTAAGATCATTTAAACTGATGGTGAGTTTTCTCCCTGCAGCCAAAAGTACCTTCCACCGGCTCTTCTCATGGGCCAGATGCTGCTGCAAGAAGTCCAGCGAGAGATCTCATGATGAACGAGTCATGAGGAGCCAGGAGACCATGATCCCGTCACAGCCTGAGCCTCTACCCCAAAACACGATTGTGGAGGACATAAGTATCTCAGAAGCAGAACAGAGGTGAGTTCTGAAGATGGAAAATGAACTGAGATGCAATATTTCAGTCATAAAATGCCAAAGATGATACTAATAAATTTTCTGTTTGTCTCGCAGACAAGTGGCAACTGTTTTTGACAATCCTGTTCAAAGTAAGTCCACATTATTTTATAAGAATCAACATGTTTTTGTTCTAGAAATGCCCAACACACATGTGAATGTGATGCGAGCTAATAGTTCTCTGTCTTTGTCTTTGCACCAGGTTGGGTCACACAACTACAGAATGTGTCTGACGATATGCGACTGCAGGAGAACTCACTCGACCAGGTGAGTGTGTCTTACTTTTAAATCACTTCTGTCGAGGGTTTATTAGTGTTTCAATCCACAAAAATGATGATCACTGTAAAGTATTACATTCATGCATTTGCAGTGGAAGTAGTTTATTGGCACTCACTTGATCTTGACACGCACAAACACGAATGGGTTTTTAAAAAAAAAAAACCCTTAGTATTTTATTTTGCTGACACTAATCGTCTGGGTGAATTTAAAAGTGTATGTGTGACTTTTAAGTAGCTTTAAGCACTGAAAAGATTTGTGCTTCCCTGCAGGAGGAGGTGGAATTCTGGAAAGAACTGCAGGAGAAATACCTGAAACCTCTGGCTGATGACAAAGAGAAACAGAAGAAGATTGCCAATGACCTGCGAGAGTTGAGAAACAAGGTAAGTTCGGGGAACCGGACTGTGATGTATATCTAAAAGTAGACGTGCATTTAATCTTGAAATAATCCCATCTTTCTCCCAACACACAGATCAGCTTTGCCTTCTTCATCGTGAATGCTTTCTGGCTGGTGGCAACTTTCACCCTCCAGGTCTTCAACGATATCTTCGCCATCAGGATCCCGGAGGTCAACATCAACCTCGAACGCACTGGTGAAACCATCAACATCGATCCGATTGGCCTCATGTTCATTCTGGGATTCGCTCTTTCGGTTTTGCTCCAGTTCTTTGGCATGTTGTACCACAGGTGACCGCTCACATCATATGAGTTCTCCTTTCACAGTTTTTGTTGTTACTGATGTTAAAAAAAATAGTAATAATAAAAAATCTTACATTGTTGTTTTGTGTTCATCCAGGATCTGCACTCTGATTCATTACGTTGCCTTTACTGACACTGAGCCCAGAGAGAAGAAACCTGAAGAAGAGCAGCATCTATATACGCAAGACAAAAAAAAGGTATTTGCTGTACTTACGATTACTGTCCTTACTCATAATATTAACCTTCACCACTGCTTATGCCACTGTTATTTCTTCTGCTGGTCTGCTTCTCTACTGTTGATGCTGCTGCCACTACAACTCATTAGTGCTAGTAATGATACTACTGATACAATCAACACTACTTATAGTACTATATCTGTATGGGATGGACATTATCTTCTGTTTCAAGACTTCAAAAAAAGTTTTGAATGGTTAAAAATTTGTGTTTAAAAGCTGCAAATGAAAAAAAAAATTAACTAAATTTTGGCGGCTTTGGAGGTTGCCATAAGCTGAGAAAATGTTTTAAATCTCTGCAAATATTGTTTTATGTTTTTTACCTTTACCTGTGCTTTTTAGAGGGTTTTTCCAACAATTCTTTTAGAGCTTTAATCTGTTCTCTTGCTGTATGTTTATCAAAGTTGCATAATGTTAATCTGAAAACTGGTGCATGTTGTATATTGGGGGAAAAAGGTTAAGTTCAAGTAAATGTTAAGTTTCAAAAGGGTGAATCGTGTCATTTCTGGCAGCTCTGGTTTGAAAATCTGTAGTCTGACTCACCAGATGTAGGATGCAGGTGTAAGTCTACCATTGGCTGCTCATTTTAGGCGACTTTGTCCTTTTCTTCTGCTGTCTGCACGTTAACGCTTTCTTCACTCTGGGAAACAGCAACAACCACCTCAGAGCAGCAACCCACCACACTAAAAAGGGGTTTTGATAATGTACTAAGACAGCCCTGAACGTTTTCTTAGAGGATTATCCCTTTTAGTTATAGCTCTCTCCTCCCTGCGTGTAAATGTTCCACCAAAAAGTTCCACTATTTTGAGCACTGAAGCTGCACTGTTTGCTTTGCTCCACCCAAGATTACTGTGATTGATTTAAAGAAATACACACAAGCTGCAGTGTTTCTCCCCTTTCGCAGAACGATAATGAAGTGCAGCAGACCATTCTGTAATGCAGCATGGGCTGGCTAAGCCTAACTTCCCTAAATGTTAGCTGTGCAGTAAAGTAAATAATAACCTATCATTCCAAATTGTTACCACCTGATCTCACTGAGAAATTTTCATTTCAACATCAACTGAAAAGTAGTGAACTTGCGTAAGGTTCTGTGTGTTGACATCATCATCTATAATAATCCACAGGACAGCATCTAGTTGTCCAGCCTTGTGTTTTATAAACTGTTAATACCAGAAATGATAATTCAGCTGCTCTGCACAGCCTTTCCTTTACTAACTGTATCCACCTGATTCCAGCTGCTGTTCAGTCACCTGCCTGTACTGTTCCAGCTGTGTGGCTTTAATACGTACTAACATTAGTTCGATCTCCTCCCAGGACATCCAGACTTCCAGCGCAGACTCAACGTACGGCTCCCAGCAGGACTCTGACACTGATGAAAGCGATGATGATGACGTGTTGTACATGAGGCAAAGTACTGAGACTTTGGTGTAAACGCTATTTTGCACAAGAAAGCACCTTTGTAGGACTTTGAAGTATCCACTGTGTGTGAGATTTTACCAAAACTGTCCTTATTATCACATGTATTATTTTGTTTACATTTGGCCACGTGCAATTTATTTACAAAACGTTTTCATTGAATTAGCAAGTTTGTCACAATGTGTTTCGCAGAAATCTAATGTGCATATTAAGGTTATATATATATATATTTTAATTCTAAGAAAGTGTTTGCAATCAAATGAAGACATTAGGTTTGGTGTTTTTACATGTTATTTATAAAGGATCTGAAGTTTTGTTACACTGTGAAGTCTGCACTTGAACACTGGAAATCAGGGAAGTCTTAGGTCAGGGATTTTGAATGTCATTGTTTTTAAACATGAAGTATTGTATTATATTACCAGGTCAGCACACGCAGTAGGATGTTTTCTGTTGTGGCATCACTTGTCATTGTGTTCAAGTATCTTCATATGCTGTCTGCTTGTTATACATTAAAAAAAAATCTTGGATTCCAAATCTTTGGAGCTATTAACTGCTATAAGTTTATAAGGGGGATGATATGTCTGTGGGTGCAAGGTACTGATAGGTGTGTGTGTGTGTGTGTGTGTGTGTGTGTGTGTGTGTGTGTGTGTGCGCGCATTCCTTCTAGCTGACCTGGCTTAACCTCCCTGAGTTTGGTCTCTCTGGCCTGCTTGTATTCTTCTTTCCCCTTCTTAAGATCAGCACAACTCACACATTAATACACATTAAATGATGCTACTGTCAACTAAAAGCTATCAGTGCTTTCACAAAATTAATTTTTCCAACAGTAGCCATAACTGAAAAGCGTCACACCGTTTCAGGTGGCAGGGACTGACAACGACGATGAGGGGTGCACTTCCTTGTTTACAACCAGCCATGTGGGAAGCACATGTCTGTCAAAATTGGTATGTTATTTGTACAATTGTTTGTGTGTACATTCATTGTTAAATAAGGTTCTGTTATAAAACAAAACCAAAAAAACCCCAAAACAGCTATGTGGGAATTCAATTTGCTTCATGCTAAGTTACCTTTGTAGAGTGAGAGGCCTGAGCCGAGGAGGCGATGTGCCTTCAGAGCTGAGATCGTCAGGACGCGTTGAAGGGAGACAGAGCAAGAGAGGAGACAGTGACGGACTACCGCTGAGCTGCACCCCAGCAATCAGCCCGTATCAGGATTACAGCCACAGGAGCCGGAGAGACAAAGGATTATAAATCTGAACAGGGAAGCAGTGATCCAGGGAGGCTGCCAGACAGACACCCAAACCACAACCGGGAAGTGAATATCTGCTGTCACACACACAGACATACAAAATGTTTTCAAAGTAGCACAGATTGTCACACTGCACCCTGAATGAATGGAGATCAAACTCAAATCAGTGAATTCACGCCAGCACAGGTGTTTTATTAGAAAACCTGTGGGTCGTGTCCAGGCAGGAGTGTTTTAAAGAAGTATCTACATACCCTGAAGAGCAGGAGGGTCATCTTCCCCTACATATAAAATGTATAACTGGGTGTAGAGATACAGAGAAACATCAGTTCATACAAGAAATGCTCAAACACGTACACATTAACATTCTGCATCTGCTTGGTTTTCTCTCTGCAGAGGAACAACTGGAGACATCTGAGACCTCATGTCTTTGTATTAGTGGGTTCTCTTCATCCTGCTGAACTCAGGCCTGTTAGCAGGTGGTGTTGTACCATCTAGTGGCAGCAAAAGCAATCCACACTGATCCAAAAGAAAACAAACGATGACAATCTTCATCAAAGAGTTCTACAGCTGTGATGAAAAAGACAAAGCATGAACCTCATCACATTTGAACCCGATAGACACATAACCTTTTCCTTTCTCGCTGTCTGACATTAAATCAGACTGAACTTTTCCTGTTTTAGGTCAGTTAGGATTACCAAAATTATTTCTACTTGCTAAACGCCAGAATAATGAGAGATAATTTTTTATTACTTTCTTCAGCATCATTGATGTCTTTTTATACAGTGGATGCAAACTTCTGGTTTCAACTGTATCTGACTGAACAATTACATTTCATATCTTATTAAGAAGCTGCCTGTGTGTCTGTATCTACCGAACCGTGATGCTGTTGCTTATATTAAGTCCCTCCCAGCCTGTGTAGAACAGAGTTAAACAGTTGTCACCCTCTTGTGGTGTGTTACTAAACCAACACAAAGGTAACTGGTGTTGAATTCAATATGTAACTCTGTCCTGCTTGGATCGTCCACTGATGCTTTTGTTTTCATGGTAAAACAGCCCTGCTCAGTCAGTTGAATGAAATGAACTTTCTTTTCATTTTTGTGACCAAATGTTTCCTGTTGCAAATATTCTATTTGTTTTGTTTTGTACCATGGTTACGTGTTACTCCTTATGGTTCAGAAAATGTCACAAATTAACGTCTGCGTTTTCAATTTATTTTATTAATTTGTGCTCAAAGATGACTTTGAATTGGAAGAAGACTTTTCTATTTTCTTTTCATGTTTCAGTTTACCCAGAATACGAGATTCTGAGTCAGTGATACAATGAGAAATAACAGTGAAATAGTTTCTGAGATATTGTTTGAACATAGCCTCAGATTTCCAAGAAAGTCTTTAAAATATCAATATAAAATTTCACAGATACCCTTTTTGAAATCCATAATTTACCATTTGAAAAGAAAGTTTTGGTCACAATCAGAGATTGTTGAGCAGAAGGCCCCCGATGATTTAAGATGGAAGGACCCTTTGTGGCTGGCTGTGGACCCCCCTCAGCGATAATGGTACAGCCACAAGTACATAATACAGGAAAGGAAATTTGATCAGTGACTCATTTTTTAATTTTTGTTCAAAACTCTAATTCTGAAGCAACAATTGAAATGCCATCAAACCAAAATTTAACTCAGAGATAATTTTCCTTTTGTGAAGTAATAGAAAAATAAGATGGTGTGAATTGAGTAAAGAACTGTAAAGTACTACATCGACCCTCACGATTCAAAATGACATCTTCATGTTACTTGTTTTCTCAGACTGACAGTCAAAAACCAAAATATATTCAATTTAACGTAATAGAAAATGAAGGACAACAGCAACGTCCTCATGTACTGCCTCTGTACATGGTTTGCCAGCTGCACAGTGGCAAACAGGAAAGAACTCCAGAGGGTCACCAGAATGACTGAGAAGGTCATTGGGTGTCCTCTACCCACACTGGAGGCCCTTCATGGCTCTTACTGCTTCAGGAGAGCCAACACCATCCTGAAGGACTCTTACCACCCGGGCCACTTCCTGTCAGAGCAGGGGTGTCAAACTGCGGTCCTCGAGGGCCGCAATCCTGCATGTTTTAGA
>NW_007578897.1:169374-173108 GCF_000690725.1 Stegastes partitus | reverse complement strand
GCAGACGGTCCAGGGCCATCAGAACCAGGACTAATAGACTGAAACACAGCTTCTCTCCAACTGCTGTCAGAGCCATAAATGCCTCTTTAGCGTAATAAGTGCAATATATTGTTAAAGTGCAACTGCCACTACCTGTGTGCAATATCCACTCTGTGCAATATCCACTCTGATTATTATCTAATTAAATCTTTTTATAAAGAGTTTATATATATATATATCTGTTGTATATAGTTGCTTACAAAATGTTTATATTTTTTTACACTGAAAGGCCTGCACCTTAATTTTCGTTGTACTCGTTGCAATGACAATAAAGTGAATCTAAATCTGAACAGCTGACCTGTAGGAAACTTGGATCAGAGAGTGAACTTTGTATGTAATATAAGACATAAGAAATATCATTAAATAAAATTGTCACAGAAGTGAGTGTGAGACTAAACAGAGGTCATAATATCAGCACCATCATCAACATTTAGACGCCTAAGCAACTTGCTTTTTGCATTTCACTTGGTAACAGCGTCTACATGACCTGAGTCTGTCCCGAAACAGTTGTCGTTGTGTTTTTTAATTGTGTGCGTGAGAGTGTGTCTTTTAATTTTAGTAGTTGCCAGGCAGCAGCTGCAATCAAGCTCAGCAGACGTGGTTCATGAGGGTGTGTGATGCTGCTGAGGCATCTTTAATTAAAGGATTGATGGCTAAACCCCAATCACTAGAAATGTTCCGCTGATTCTTTCCATGTTAACAAGCTGAGTGTGCTATGATGCAGGATTAGTATCTCAATTATGATAATCTTTGTTCTTTTGTGTAACTGTCATGGCTCATCGGCTTTTTGTGTTTTAATATCGCTCCTGCTGCTTGAACACACGTGTGCCTTTATGTTGCCGTGCAATTTTTAGGTCAGCGATCAACCTGACTCTGTATTTAATGACCGTACCCTTTTCTTGTACATCTGCAAGTATCTGTAGGTTCCTGCTTTTTAGTTGTTGTTTTTCAATTACATTAATCCTTTTAACCCTGTGTGAATAAGACAAATTTAGTTTTTTGCTTGTTTTCAATTTGTCTGTTCTGTAGGGTTATAATGAGGGTAACTTCCCTACTTTAGCTCTTATCTGTCTTAATAAGTGCTAACAATATATGCTGCATTAAAAACAAAACAAAACAAACAAACAAACAAAAAACCTTCTGGGCTGTTGCAAATTTTTCATATTGTCTTTTATACCAAGAGGGAAAAAAATGTATGTTATGAAACTGACGGTAGAGATATCTTTCTATAGTTGTGCAGGTGAGAGTTTGCTGTATGACTTACAAATTCGGAAAAATCTTTTCTTCGTGTCAAACATAAATAAATCATTTTATCCAGTGAAGTGCTTCCATCCAACAGCCCGGCAAACCAGGCACACGCTTGGTTCTTCTCCTTCTTGCAACATGATGATGACATTTCATTGTATAAATATGTTCACTATGCAGTAATTGAGTATATCTGCGCAATGACGAGCTCATGAGTAATTAAAACCTGAGTAATGGGTGTGGAGATTTCCCCAGGCCTGTATGCAGGGTGCAACCACGATTACACATCATTCAAGTGTGGGATTTTTTTATAGCAACATTTCTTCTCATGGACAAACAACTGGAACTGCTGGAAAGGTCAAGTCATGCAATTTAACATGTGTTGCACCTCGCTGCAATGAATACTTTAAGAGCAATTCAACAGAGAAGAGGCCTTTGGAATTTGGAAGCAGAGTGCATTCCTCGGGCTCTAAGAGTTAACAGGTTTCAAGCCGTAAACTCTGCTGTCATGCAGTTTTTATGTTTGCTGATGATGCTGACTGCTTTATGAAAGACTGTAACAAATACATTTTTGATTTCAGTTAACCTCAAAAAGCTTTGAGAGTTTACAGTGAGGAATTTTAGCTTAATTTTAATGAGGAACACTATCTTTTGTCTCATTCTTTTGTCGACCTTTAAAAAGTTTGCATGGTGCTGCCGTGACGTGTCTGCATTTAAATACATTCATACATTCATTTATTCATTAGAACAAAGTTTTTGAAAAGAAAGAAAGCCATGATTCATCGGGGTAACCAGGCTCACAGCCCTCAGGCGTTTATCACCATCACTTCAACATTAAACACAACCATTAGCACATGTGTTGAAGGGTGTTGGCAGTAAATTATGCGATGAACATGACTGTGACTCTGCTGTCATTATTATGAGATCCAGGTGATGATGTTTAGTACATTGTCACCTACACTTAAACAAATAATAAATGTCAGAGAGACTGATGAAGGTTCCCAGCTAATAGACCCTTTATTCGCTGGTACATTTTTATTATTTCGAGACAGCTGTAAATACTAATACAAATACTTGATTATTTAAAGAAGAGATACTTATTTCCCAGCCATCACATTAAAACCATTTTCCCGACATTGTTTAGGTATTCGTCTCGCAAAACAGCTCTGAACCGTCGAGGTCTAAACTCCACAAACCTCTGAAGGCATTCTGTTAGCAACAGATCCTTTAAGTTCTTGAAGTTGTGAGTGGTACCTCCATGGATTGGCCTTGTCTCTCCAGTATGTCCAACGGATCAAGTCAGTTCAGCTTTATTAATAAATCACATTTAAACAACAAGCGTTGAATCAAAATGCGGTACAATCGCAAATGGCAAGAAGTAAGAATAAGAAAGTCTTCAGTAGTTACCTCAAAGTTTCTCAAGTCTCAGCAGTTCTTACATGAAGAGACAACCTGTTCCACAGTTTAGGTGCAGTTCCTGCAAAAACATTTTTGCGTCAAAATCTTGAGCATCTGATTGTTCCAATTCAGTGCTCTGTCTGGGGTATGAAGATGTAAGAGTTCTGCAAAATGAGGAGGTGCCAACTCATTTAAAACCTTATCTTCTAATCTTAAAATCAATCCAGAAAGAGACGGGAAGCTAGTGGAGGGGCACTAATACTGGTGTTATGTAATCACGTTTTATTTTTCTTCTTAAAAAATGAGCATTTGTACCAGCTGCACATGCTAAAGAGATCACTGTTCCACACCCACATACAAAGAACTACAGTTATCCAGCTGAGTTGTGATAAAGGCATGAAAGACTTTTTCCAGGTCTTTCAAGGTAGATAAGTCTTCATCTTAGCGAGATGTCGTAACTGGAAAAACTGGTTTTAACCATGGAGCTGATGCTCAGTGGGGCTGTGTTGGAGTCTTAGTCAGGTTCCGCAAACCATTCCTGTTTGGAATGCTGTTGCCATGAAGTGCTGTATGTGGTCTGTTTCAGTGTTTAGGTATGTTCGACTGCATGTGTCAAAATAACATCCACATGAATGCAGTTCTCAAAGGTTCCCATGATAACATTGCTCAGAGCATCACAGTGCCTCCACCAGCACCTTGTTCCCCCAGTGGATCCTGATGCCATCTCTCCCCCAGATAAACAGTGCATTCAGCCACCCACATGATGTGAAAGAAAATGTGATGCATTGGACCTGGCCACCTTCATGAATCAGAATCTTAATCAGAAATACTTTATTGATCCATGAAGGGAAATTGCTTCAATTCTAAAGAGCCAAACAATAAAGTTAAATAAGAAGCTAGAAGTAGGAAAAAAGTAGAAAAAATAGCAGGCGTGTGTGCAACATCCAACATGCACAGTGACATGTACAGACCATCATTTTCTGGTTGACTTCTGGTGCTCATGTGTCCATCGTAGTAGTTTTCAGTGGTGGACAAGGATCAGAGGGGACACT
>NW_007578897.1:161563-169129 GCF_000690725.1 Stegastes partitus | reverse complement strand
ACTCACATTCACACCTACGGACAATTTAGAATCACCAATTAACCTCAACATGTTTTTGGACTGTGTGGGAGGAAGCTGGAGAACCCGGAGAGAACCCACCTGCACAGGGAGAACATGGAGACTCCACGCAGAAACATCCCAGGCGTCCTAACTGGGACACAAACCGCGGATCTTCTAGCTGCGAGCCTAGCTTGCAGCCTACCGTTAAATCATGGTCAATTTAATTTACCTTTTTGGACAAGAATTTTTTTTAAAAAGCTCATTTATGTGAAAGTGAAAGCAGATCTCTACAAAGTAATGTCAATTAAATTCATAGCACTCCTTCAGAGGAAGTCATGGGTGTCTTGGTGGCCTCACTCAATCTTTTCTTTCTAGTCACTCAGTCTTTAAGGATGGCCTGCTCCTGGCAGATTTACACATGTGCTATATTCCTTCCTTTTCCTAATGATGTCTTTAAATGCACTCCAAAAGATCTTCCGTGACTGCATCGGGTTGTCCTCCAGGATTTCTCTATACTTTGCTGCATTCATCTTACCCTGTACCCTGGCCAGAAACATCCCCACATCATGATGTTGCCACCACCATGCTTCTGCCTAACAGCATCTAGTTCAGTGGACAAGAAGCTCCATGAACTTTCCTTCATATGATTTCAGAGTCTCCTACATGCCTTCTCTTAAACTCTAGTCAAGATATAAAATTAGCTTTCTTCAACGCTGGCTTTTCCTTTGTCACTCTCCCATAAAACTTTGAAAGGTGAAGAACAGGCTACAGTTGCTGTCTGCACCGCCTCTCCCTTCCAAGTCAAAGAAGCTTGTAAAACCTTAAGAGGAGTCATAGGTGTCTTGGTGGCATTCCTCGATAGTCTCTGTTTTGCACAGTTACTCAGTTTTAAGAACGGCCTGCTCTAAGCAATTTATGCATGTGCCACTTTCTGAATGATGGATTTAACTGATCAAAGAACATCCAGTGACTTGAATTTTTCTTGTATCCATTCCAGACCAACTTCAGCGGGAGTTTGTGCACCATCCAGACAACCAGCTCTTTACCTCTTTGTCTTTATTTCAGCTTACATTAACGTCCAACACATTTTTCACAGACAGTACAACAAATTTCTCAACTCATTACACTTATTTTACGATCATTCTCATCAATCTTGTTTTCTTTCCTAATATGAGTTTTATTTATAGAAAATTTGTGTTACATTATAGACAAAAATTAAGATTTTTTTTCCCACAGTGTAAAGACAGACACAATGTAAAGATACTTCATAAAGACAACAAGCAGCAATGTAGAAATTATTATACTGTGTGACTTATCATGATCATTGAAAGTATTGATTATATCATAAGTGTTTCATTAACTAAGACAATATGAGGCAGTGCATTGTAAGATTCCCTGCCGTAAGGCTTCCCTGATTTTCAGTGTTGAAGTAATAATCTGCCCGAAATGCGACCAAATCTCCCTGACGTTTTTCACCTTTTAAAGAACTTCATTTGTTTGACTGTGACAGTAGACACATGCAGTGTTATTCCTCTTCAGACAATCTATGCTGTTTCTGAACTTCATTCATTCCTTTTGACATTAAAGTGCAATAAAAGCAGAAACAGCAAACTTATAACAATCTAATATTCACAGTGTTACGAAACTTCAGATCCTTCATAAACTATGTTAAATTACTGATCACATGTTGTTCAGTTTTTTCATTTGCACATGCAATTTCTGTGATATTTTTAAAATACAGATTCATCCTTACATGCATCATCTGATTTCTGCAAATCACTTTGTGACAAACTGGTTAATTAAAAAAACACAAACAAAACAGAGCTCCATATAAATAAATGAATTATAAATATTACACATAATAAGGACCGGTTAGGTCCAAGCTCAAACACAGTGGGTACTTCAAAGTGCTAAACATTTGGTTGTGCAGAAAGTCTGTGTTTAGACCAAAGTTGCTCCATTATAACTTGTCGTGTACAACACATCATCATCGTCATCATCACTGTCTTCATTGTCATAGTCCTGCTGGACGTTGTAGCTGGTGTTTGGGACTTGGTCGTTCTGTGAGGAGATTAAATGAACATTAGTAAATGCTAACACAGCTGTAACACTTCAGACTGGTAACTAATCATTTGTTATGGACAAGACTGAAGTAGGAATCAAGCATTTGTGGAGCAGTTGAATGATAATTTATGTTATTGACACATAGCTTCTTGCACAGGATTTCTCTAAAGGTATAACAACAAGTGTAATGACTTGTGAAGAAAGTTAGACAGGAACAATGTGGAAGGACGGTTACAAAGGTAGACTTTAAAACATAGCAAACATTTGAATAATGTCTTCTGAGTTTGGTTACAAAAAGGTCTTTGTCAAATATCATTGAGATTAATATTCACAATTTGAGTGTTTCTTGAATTTAGTGAGCTCTGTTTCAGATTTGTGTAGGCTTTCAACAATGTTATTGTGTTGTATCAACCAATGAATGACACCAGTCAGGCATTCTGTGAGGTTTATTGGACTGAACTTTTCCTATCAGGTAAAACTATGTTTTGTTGTTGGACCATAGTGGCCTGTATCAGTGTCATGTCCTTCTTTGTGAAGAATTGCCTCTTTTCCAGCAGCACTTTGAGTAGTAACAGTAGTTTCCAGCTATAAAGGAACAAATCTTTGTGCATATATATGTGTGGGTGTCTGTTCTTCATCTTTCTCGACAGCCGTTCATCAGATCTACTTCACAGTTGGTGTGTATATTGCTGGGGACCTAAGGAAGCGCAGTGCCAAGTGTGAAGGGCTTTGGATGAGTAGTACTCATATTTTGGCTCACAGCTGTTTTCTGTTACGCTTTTCACAATTTTTTCAATACTGACGTAAGCGACGTTTCATCATCGTGACTGACAGCCGTTCACAACATCTCACTGACTCAGCTCAATCTGACAAAGCATGTTATGAACAGACAGTGGACTAGCTAATAGCAGTAATGAACTGTAGAGACAGACGTAGTTCAATAGAAGTAATAGTAGTAGCATAAAGAGTAGTGGAGATTAGTGTTAGTAATAGTGTTTACCTTTTGGCCTGGCAGGTATAAATGCTGTTCAGATTTCTCCTCTCTGGGCTCAGTGTCCATAAAGGCCACATAATGGATCAGAGTGCAGATTCTGGGACGAACATAAAAAACAAGGATGTTAGATTTTTTATTTTTTTTTTTTGAAAGAATAATAAAAATCATCAGTATGAACAAGTGGTCACCTGTGGTACAGCATGCCAAAAAACTGGAGCAAAACTGACACGGCGAATCCCAGAATGAACATAAAGCCGATAGGATCAATGTCGATGTTTTTTCCAATGAACTCGAGGTTGTGGTTGTATATTGGGATCACAATGGTGAAGGAAGTGTCGAAGACCTGGAGGGTGAAGGCCGCCACCAGCCACAGGCCATTCAAGATGAAGAAGACAAAGCTGATCTGTGTGTTATGAGAAAGATCAGATTAATTTAACAATAATTGTTAATTGCACTGGTTTCCTATTCGAGATGCATTGGAGTTCAGCTCTCCACACTTACTTTGTTTCTCAGGTGTCGCAGATCATTGGCAATCTCTTTCTGTCTCTCTTTGTCATCAGATAGAGGTTTCAGGTATTTCTCCTGCAGCTCTCTCCAAAATTCCACCTCCTCCTACAGGGAGACACAAATCTTTTTAGTGCTTAAAGCTACTTAAAACTCACATTGACATGGCATGAAGCTAACTTTGGATACACTTTTAATGTATCCCGAAACTCACCAAGATGCTCAGTGTTTGAGTTTAGCAACAGATGAACCTCCTTGGTTTATGAAAGATTTGTGCAGCACTAAACTTATTTGGTATTATAATTCTTTATGGATTGAAACATTAATAAACCCTCGACAGAAGTGATTTAAAAGAGGATCAGTAAGACACACTCACCTGGTCGAGTGAGTCCTCGTGCAGTCGCATATCATCAGACACATTCTGTACTTGTGTGACCCAACCTGGTGCAAAGACAAAGACAGAGAACTATTAGCTCGCATCACATTTACATGTGTGTTGGGCATTTCTAGAACAAAAACATGTTGATTCTTATAAAATAATGTGGACTTACTTTGAACAGGATTGTCATAAACAGTTGCCGCTTGTCTGAGAGACAAACAGAAAATTTATTAGTATCATCTTTGGCATTTTATGACTGAAATATTGCATCTCAGTTCATTTTCCATCCTCAGAACTCACCTCTGTTCTGCTTCTGCGATACTTATGTCCTCCACAATCGTGTTTTGGGGTTGAGGCTCAGTCTGTGACGGGATCATGGTCTCCTGGCTTCTCATGACTCGTTCATCATGAGATCTCTCGCTGGACTTCTTGCAACACTTGGCCCATGAGAAGAGCCGGTGGAAGGTACTTTTGGCTGCAGGGGTAAAAATGTGTTTCATGAATTACTTTCAGGCAGCACAAATAATAATATATGTTTTCTGTTACACTGTGAGTGTTTCCCAGTAAGTACTGCTATCTACCTTTCTGTGCTTTTGTTTGCGGGATGTTTGCTGCAGGTGGGGCAGTGCCACCGGCAGGCTTCGTCTCCCTTGTCCCCCAAGAGACATTGTTCATGTTGACCATGGAGTAGATGGTGAGCAGCAGGTAGGCGCTGGGGACGCAGATGATGTAGAGCAAGCCATAGAAGATCAGGTGAAATTCCTGAGGATGCATTATTGCGGTGACGACAAAGATGAGGGCCATGCAGATGATGAAAAGACTGATGGGTGTCAGGATGGTTTGGTCCTTCACCATTTGTCCTGAAGGAAGATAAAGAGACGAGCAAGTTTTAGAATTAAAGCAGCTTTAAGCATCTCTTAAAAGATTTCAAAAAAATCCAAGTGAGAAGTTTGACACATCTGCATGAAGTTAAACCAGTTTGAACATAACTCACCGATAAAGGACATGGACACCACCAACATAAGGAATGCGTAAATGACACTCATGACTGCTGCTATAGTGATCTGAGTGTCTGACTTGAGATGGAAGCAAAGACCCAGATAGATGGCAGGAGGAATCACGGCAATGATCAGAGCACCACCAGAATGGATGCCAAAGATATAGGTCAAACTACCTAGAGGACACATCAAACAAGGAATTTTAAATGTTGTTGTTCTTGCTGTTGAACAAAGGGCTTCAACTGTGGACACAAAAATTGTCTAAAAGTTTACATGTGCGCAGATTATGTTCTGAAGCACTAAAATAACACAAACCTGCAGCCATAAGACAGATGGTGGCAGGAGCCAGAATTACTGAAATGATGGCAAATAGCTGGTAAAACATGTAAGGTTTGGAAAGTGATGAGTTTCTCTTGGAAATAAGGGTGGTGGAGCCCAGCAGATCCACGGTGTTAGCTAATGTGGATGGTCCCCATCGCCGGCGCTGAAAGTGGCAAACAAACATTGGAATGATTGCTATGATATTTGGCTAAATGAGGAGTTGTACCCAAACCATACTGACAATTGGAACCAATTGTTGGACAAAGTCCTTGTGGTATTGGAATGTTATTGGAATGGTTTTGATTTTGTCCAGCACTTACCTGGTTGTAGAGTTCTTTGAAGCCCTCTGGTGCGTTAGTGTAGGAATCAGATGCTGAGTTGTACTCCACCCTCCAGCCCTGCTTTAAGAGCAAATTGCTCAGCCAGCGGTCCTCGCCTGCAGGGAACAGAAAATTTATTTTTATGTGAGAGGAGCAAAAGGAAGAAGAGAAACAGTAAAAGTTATCACAGTGACTGAGGGAGAGACATGCAGTTCTATTTGTAAGTAAGTTTCAAAGGGTAAAATCACAACTTTCTTACACTTTGCAAATGGATAGAACAGAAAAACAGATTTTAACCCAAAAGTTGGGTGCAATAAAATAAATAAAATTCAAAAAGATGAATGAAGATGAAAATAGATGTCGTTTAAATGTATCACCTTGGTCGTACTGGATGTAGTGGCTCGCCTCCATGGACTTGGTTGAATATCTCTTCATCACGTTGTCGTCCATCAGCGCCGCTGCTCTGAACAGACTGAAGCATCCGGGGCTGCACAGCACACATCCGAACACATGCTCTGCTGTCTTCTGCAGCCAGTGACTGACGGCGTACTCGAACTTCTGGAACCAAACTGCAGGACCTGCATGGGAAGTACAGAGGAACGGTAAAACGATGGTGCAAGTCTCTACCTGAATGTTACTTTCTCAACAGCTCTTTTGTTTGTGCAAACCTGATCCGGTGGGATGAACCCTGCCGCACACTGCCCCGACTCGAGGGTACATCTTCATACGGTCGATGAGTAGCATCACAGAACTGGGCTGGAAGTCTGTGTCCCCATCTAAAGCCAGAAGGTAGGTGTTGTGCTTCTCTCTCTGGAGAAACAGGGACAATTAGCTTTGCTTTTCATTTATACTGTGGTAGGTTTGTAGCAGTAGATGAGCATTGAAGCTCAGAAAATGTCTCTTATCTCACCTGGACCATTTCTTTCAACTCCTTCTCATTTTCTCCCATCCTCCAGCTTGAGTAATATTTGGTCATGAGTTTATAGCCCAGAAGATAGTAAAGGTACATGATCTGCATATGAAATAACGAACAGGAAGATATTTTTCACAGTTAATGTTAATTTCACATAAAAAGTCTTGTAAAGGGTGCATGAAAATGTAACCTCTGCACTTTGTTACTACCTGAGACCATCTCTTCTTGTGGCGGACGAGGTCTTTATCCTTGAAGTGAACCACAATGTTGTTCCCATGAGGCATGGTGACAACCAGCCGACCTCCATACGGTGTTCTTACGATGGTCTGATCAGGGATTTGCTGGTGTTTCCTGAAGAACTTTTCATCAATGTTCATGAAGATGCTGATGATAGAGAATAGGAGAACACTGTCTGGTCAGAACTGGATTTAAATTGTGTAAAATGCTCGTAAGCCTTAGACTCTCTGTAAACATGGTTCTTACTCATAAACTTTTGTGATGACTTTCACAAGGTTCTCTCCATGTTCATTGAGGTGGCGCTCTTGACTCCCCTCGACATGTTGGAAGGCATCATCAAAGTAGATATGGGCTTCAAAGGTGAAATCTTTGACCTTTGTTTCGTTCTCTGGTCTGTATTTGTCCAGTCTGCAAAGATCAGACCATCAGTAAGAGGAAAAAGGTAAAAATCCACCACAGTGAGAATGCAAATTTGGAGTTTGTTAAGAAGACATGTCTTTAAACTTTCTGGTCCTAGGACAGCTCTCTTCTTCTGTTCAAATTAAACTACTTCCTTTGTTTTTTTCCACTAAAGGTTGCATTTATTTCACAGAATTACAAATACAGGGGTCAATAATATTTCAAAGCGTAAAAAAGCAAGAAACTGAATTCTTTCTCTCTTTAGAAACCACAGAACTGAGTGAGGTGATATATGAAAGAATGTTTGTGTAGTCTACCTGAATATAGAGATCAGAATGTTCATCATCTCGTCGTAGGTCTCGTGCCACATGGTTGCACACAGATACACCATCGCTGTTTCAAGCTCCCTAAACCTAAACATGACAAGATTTGCAGAT
>NW_007578897.1:133212-160628 GCF_000690725.1 Stegastes partitus | reverse complement strand
TGGAGTTTGTGTTCTCACAGATCACCCTGAAGTAGTTCTCCCACCAGTTCAAAGACACCAAGAAGACCCCACCAACAGCTAGACCCACCCAAATGGCCATCTGGGTGTCAGTGGGATCTTTGATGATGTACAAGACGAGGAACAGGATGAAACCGAGCAGAATGAGGATGAAGGCGGTGATGGAAGGCAGCAGAAATTTGTTCCTTTTCTTAGCAACGCACTGACTGACCATCTGCAGGACAGCAGGGAAGATAGCTACGCTGCTCAGTATCGTCACGTTGGTCACAATGTCCAAGTGTGGCATTGCCACGATGGTGAGAATTGCTGCACCCACTGACACCAGAAACTCCAAGAACAGAACCTGAAGAAGAAGCAGAAGAGGATAAAATTCAACAACAAGGTGAAGAAAATATTCAAAAAACCTGTTTCATCAAAGACGAGATAAGTTTAGGAATGGTTAACTCTTGTCTCACCATCGCAATGGTTGATTTTCTGGGCAGCTTTGATGTTTTGTAGCAGGACTTCCAGATGCTTTTGAAAATTAAGAGGACACTGGGAGTGATTAGAGCACAGCCGATACACAGCAGAGCGACGGGTTTCTGTTCATCTGGGAGGACTTTTGTACCTTCATTTGACAATGTGATGAGGAGAAGGAAAGAAGTCTGGAGAAGAGACAAACAGGGATCACTGTCAAAAATCATATATTTGTGCATCTAATAAAATATGTTTAATCAGAAATCCTGTGGCTCTACAAAGTAAGCGTGTCATTTCTGTCATTTAAGCAAGTACTTTAAATGGCCTCATAAATTCAAGCGTTCCTACTCCAGTGAGTTACTGTAGCTGTGTTCATTTTTACTGTATTTCACTAACAAGGATCACACCATCGTTTTGAAGCTTGATTGTTTATTGGATGCAAATGAGCATTATGTTGGTGGTGACTGAGTTGAACTGTTGCAGTGTGGGGAAATGCTGAGTCAGGGATCAGCAGTGGTTGGAAGTTTAAATAATTTATTTTGTTGTCAGCGAGGTGGCAGGTGAAGGCTTTCTTTTAAGCTCTTTGAGGACCCACAGCGATCTGGTCGGAGTTTACGGTTTGCCTTGAGAGAGCAATTCTAATAGGAGTCATCTATGCGGGATGGGCAGACGTGGTTAATGGCACCAATCCCCTCATCTCCCGGGCCTCGTTGTTGATTAGGCTGTTTAGTGTGGAGGAGATCTGGAGCCAGGTTGTACGTTCCCTCATTGGAGGGCTGAGCGAACCTTGGTAAGTCCATGTTTTCTAAAATTTTCAGACTGGCAAAGCGACTTAGCAATGTCATCTGTTGCTCTCTGCATGAGAGCCGAGAACACACAAGTGAGGAGGTGGAGTCGTATGTAGAGACATGCAACAGGAAGGGGAGTGATTGAGGTGTGGTCCTGCCCCTGAACTTCAGCTCAAGATTTTATCTCCATTAATGTCATATATGTTTAAAAATGTATTTAAAAGTGCAAACCTTGCTACAAAATGCCGATCCAAACACAACGATAGCTACTACTGTCAAAGAGATGATCTTTAGTAGTGTGATAAACTTCCAGGGCGTCTGTTCGTCTTTAATGACTGGAACCTCTCGACAGGTGTCCCACGGCCTCCTGAATAAAAACACAACATCAAAGTCTGAGGTGAGAAAATGGGTCACATGTGCTCTTTGGTAGAAAGTACATAGCTGAAATTATTGGTTGCCTGTCAGGTAATGAACCATGTAGAAGCCAATAATGTAATAACAGCCGATAACGTAATAAATTTGCCCTTTTTACAATGTAGTAGGCTAACTTTTGATTAAAAAATAATAATAACTTCTTTGCAAATGTAATAACTGAGCCAAGAACGTAATAATACATCTATATAGTTTTATTTAAGTTTCATTTATTAGATACAAATGTGAAAAAATCTCTCTCTGTCTCTCTTTCTCCCTCTCCATGTATTTGTCTTTTTAACTTGATGGTTAGAATGATCTCGAGTCCCGTCTGCTGCTTCTTAGTCTTTCAAGCTATCTCCAAATGAAGTGGAAGCACACATGTTTGCAAGCATAGACAATGGTATGATATGACATATGTATGACATGTAACTCACTCTTGAAGATAGTAAAAAAAAAAATCAGTTAAGGATTTTTTGAATTCCAATAATTATCCGCTAGATGGCAACGGTGCGACATTTACTTTTGTGACATTGGTGTGACATTTTGAATAAATAAAGTTATTTGAATTGAATTGAATTGAATTGACTTTCTTCAGTTGTCCAAACTTCCTTGCCTTCTCTCTCACACACATGGTGAAAGTTAATCAGAAAGATAATCAGTGATCAGTTTTCTTTGGTGAACAGTTCATTTTGTTAAAATTCTTGCATTCTTAGTGCAAGAGGAAACAACATTATTGAGAGTGTATTCAAAGTTAACTGACTATAGCTAGCTAACTGTTGGCTAGTTATTAGCATTATTAACTTTTACAGTTGAGTGATGGGGGACCTAATTGGTTCATAATTGTAATAAATCAGGGTTCTCCAGCACCTCACTCAAGACCAACTGGTGGCTCAGTCTTGCAAACACTGTATTTAAAGCCCTACACTGATAGCGGTGGCTGAAATCTTGAAATCACGTCTGCTAAAGCTGATGTACAACTTGGTGGTAACGTCGTGGCCGTGAGTGTCTCTAGAGGCATCAGTGCAGCTCCAACAGGACTATGACAAATGCTTTTTGATGATGAGTAAGTCAACTCAAGCGTCACGATTTTGAGGGGACGCCGTTGCTACGTCCTGGACTTGACACTGCTCAAGATGATTGTGATTTTGTTTTAAAGAATTACAGACGAACCAGAGCTTTCCTCCCGTATAGCGGAATGACAATGAGGTGCAGCAGACTGTTAAACCAGTGGTGCTGCCCAGCTGCTGGCTGTCTTCACTCCAGTGGTGCTTGATGACAGAAGATGAGTTTTTGCTTCCACTGAAAACTACAGCCATAAAGTTATATATTTCAATGCAAAACTTAAAGTGCATTTCTGAACTACAATTGCATCACTCATCTACAGGCTGCTGGATTTGGTTACATCAAGACAGCTGTTAAGACTGACATCTGGTGGTTAAGTGAAGTAACATGCTTTCTTTCTTTCTTTGCTGAGTGAAGGCTTTCATGGAATCAAGGGTGGATGATACCAACCTATTATTCTAAGCAAACCTGTAATTACACAATTGCGAACCGGAACTACCAGCTGCAAATTTGCCTAGAGGCTCATACAATGCCATTTATTTTGCACATTTAAAATACACATTACATAAGAGTGATAAGAAAACTAGTGATACAGCGCAGGACGAGGCAAAAAAGCCCCAATAGGCTTATAACAAGCCTCCACTTTTAACAAAACAAAAAAAGGAAAAACATAACTTAGATCTTTAGAGAACAATAAGATGATAACTATAATAATGAAAAAAAAAAGCAATAAGAATAATTACAATCATAGAATGAAATGTGATGAGCAATATAAAACTAAGCATCCAAAATTTTAGAAACAAGGCAAATGAATACATAAACTTTCATTGTTTTTCAAATTAGCTTTTTAACTTCGGAGGCCCCTGTTATCAATATTTATTGCTTTATATGCTGCTTATAAGAGATAAACACAAAATATCTGATCTAAACAATTCTGTCACAGTGTCTACTAAGACTAAATTATTTGTTAAAATTACTGAAAGATTACAAATTCTAGAATTAAAACAAAAGAAATTAGACTTCCTTTGCAGCTCACTTATCATTTTCCACATCAGTTGTTGGTCTAAACATTATTACTATAAAATTTGTAATGTAAAAATTATATTCTATAAATGTTTGTACTTACTTGGGCAGATGTCTGTCCTCCATGGTGATGTGCTGTGACAGATGTGTCTCATTCACTGGAGACTGTACAGTGTCAGTCATCAGTCATCAGTCATCAGGGCTCATAGGCATGTCCTTATCAAACACACCCAGCTTAAGAGGCAGGGATCAGGACAAACCGGAAACTCATATCGAAGAAAACTCCGTCTGAATCTGTGTTTTTGAGACAGTCATGCAGTTGTAAAATGCAAATGCTCAGCTAAAGCTGCTTGTTTTGCTTATGAGGTGTCTTCCAGCATATAAAAAGGACATTGACACGTTCACAAGTTAAAACAAAATAAAAAGTAGATTTTCACAGGAGGGGGTCTTTAAATTCTTATTATGTGTAAAGTCTGTGTTTCCCAAAAAGTCGCTTCAGATTTCTTTACTCCCCATAATATATATTAAACAACTGAAATAAAAAGACTGTTTTTAATAGAATATTATTTATTAGCAGCTTTGTGGCTAAAAATCAAGCTTGAGATAGCATGAAACTGTGTACAAAAATAAATCTTTTATATCTTTTAAAAGCACAGTTTACAAAATACTTTGACAGAAAAGACAAATAAAAAGGATCCTCAAGAAACAATATTACTGAAGAAAACCAGTCAGCGTGAATTTCAGAACAAACACCAGACTAGGGAGTATAAACAATATTTAGAAATGTAATTAGAATCTCTTCCTACAATCTGTCGTTCATTGACTCCGAAAGCTTTTAACTTGTTGTTATGTTTATTTGCAGGCTTGTGTTGTGTTGTATCAGTGAGTTATAATTTTTTTCATAGGGGAGGGAGAGGTTATCCATCTGCATTGTCTTTTTTTTTACAACAGAACACATTTTTTTATTATAGGAAAAGGCAGGAGTCATTGTCGTTCAGGCCGGTGTTGTGGAACCGATGATGAACTCTAATCTTAGTAACTTAAGTTAGAATAAAAAAAACGTTTTACTGACAGACAAAAAGCAAAGTTTTCCCATTATTGTTGATTTATCATCAAGACTAGCTGTTTAAAAGAAAAGAAAAGACAGGGTGTGTTTAATCAGGGCCACAGACATTTCAGTGCTGTGCTCACGGAGGAAGGCAAAAGACGAAACCTCCGTCACCTCTTTTCCACCAAGATGAACCAGGTCCTAGTTCCGTGCTGGTGCTAGGACCAGTGCTTAGTTGGTTCCAACCTGGCACCTCCTAAGAACCGGTTGCTTTTCCATTGGTAAGGAGCCAAGCTAGATCCACGGCATATGTCACTGCACACGTTACCATTTACCGAACGGAAGTCCACACAGGGCTCCAGACTAACTTTTTTACCGATGTGACAAACTTTCTTATTTGTTCACACTTCTCACCTTGTCACAAGCAAAACATATAACTTGCTGAACATTTTCTTATCGATCGACTCTACAATTTACGATGTTCCCCGAATGCCCCACATAGCAGGGTGTGGTAGCTGCTGTTGGTGGCTGCGATGTTCAGACCGGCGTGTGACCAAAACTGACTTTAACAAGAGTAAACTGGAGCGTTCTAATGTCAGATTTGTTCAAGATGAAGCCGAGTCGTTTTTTTCTTTTTATAGTAAACAGCGCATGTAGGTGCGTTCTGTTTCTCACGAGAAGACCACATTTCTAAGCGTAAATACCGCAGTACACCCAAGTTATAGAAGTACTGTTTTCCACCACTGTGGTGCTGCTGCTGGTGGGACACATTGTACCAGATTTCAGCACGCCACAGTGTGTACAAAACTTGCGGGTGTCCCTGGACTCATTCAAATACATGTGTGATCGGACCAGAGACGTCCTGGTGAAAAATGACACAAATCACCGCTTGTGTGTCCCATTCATCGGTCTTGGTGGTCACGATAATCCTGCATCCAGCCCCTGATGTACTCTGTGCTTGGCTCTTGCCCAGCAAAGAGGTGGTGCTTGGTAAGCACCAGTATTGAGAACCTGGAGCCGGTGCTTAGGCGGTGGAAACACAAAGAACTGGTGCCAAGTCAGGCACCGGCACGGAACTAGCACTGGAACCAGTTTGGTGGAAAAGGGGTATATGTAGTTTTGCGCTGAGTTGAACTGGTAAAGCGCTGAAAAGAGAAACACCTTGGTTGATTTAGGTGTACAAACTCTGTTTTTGTAAGGCAGCCATCATGGTAAATACATGGTGAATAAGTTGCAGCAGTGGTGAACAAACAGTTAGAGAAGCAACCTTGTGACTGACAGGGGTGCAAAATAACAAAAGTGTATTTGAAAAATGCACTTAAGTACAACTTTGAGAAACTGTTGAACTCAATCAGTCTTGCACATCTGGATGCTGCTGTTTTACCCCCATTCTATCTATTCAAGCTCTGTCAGGTTACACAGGGATCGTGAGTGAACAGCCGTTTTTTAAGTCCAGCCACAAATTCTTCTCTTTGGACTGAGATCTGGGTTCTGACTCAGCAGCTTCAGGTCATTGTCTTGCTGGAAAACATAATCTTCTCCCAAGTTACAAGCTCATCAGGATGTCCTCCAGGATTTCTTTATAGTAGTTTGCTGTATTCATTCTACCCACTGCCTTTACAAGTCTTCCAGGGGCCTGCTGCTGAGGAACATCTCCATATCATGATGCTGCCGCCGCCATGCTTATGCGTAGTGTTTGGTGTCTAGTCTGATGGTATCAAAGCTAAGTTTTGGTCCAGAAGAACCTTCTTCAGTTGACTTCAGAGTCTCCCACATGCACTCTGGTCAATTTTTATTTAACTTTTTTTTTTTAAAAACACTGTCTTTCTCTTTGCCACTCTTCCATAAAGCTTTGAATGGTGAAGAACAGGGAGCAGTTGTTTTATGTA
Organism: Stegastes partitus; assembly: GCF_000690725.1. Classification (NCBI taxonomy): domain Eukaryota; kingdom Metazoa; phylum Chordata; class Actinopteri; family Pomacentridae; genus Stegastes; species Stegastes partitus. Next base: position 153,930 of record NW_007578897.1, on the reverse strand, counting down.
CAGTCTCTCACATCTCAGCCACTGAAGCTTGCAAATCCTTCAGAGGACTCATAGCTGTCTTGGTGGCCTCCCTATTCTGTGACTTGATTTTTTTGTTGTATCCATCCCCTGACTAATCCTTTTTTATAACCTTTTCAAGGTGTTGCTCGGAGTGTTTGTCTTCAGTGTGTGGGTGCAGCGTGGGTTCTCTCCGGGTTCTCCAGCTTCCTCCCACAGTCCAAACATGTTGAGGTTAATTGGTGATTCTAAATTGTCCATAGGTGTGAATGTGAGTGTGCTTGGTTGTCTGTCTATAAGTGTAGCCCTGTGATAGACTGGTTACCTGTCCAGGTTGTCCCCTGCCTTCACCCTGAATCAGCTGGGATAGACTCCAGCCCCCCATGACCCTAGTGAGGATTAAGCGGTGTATAGGTAATGGATGGACTTTACTTTACTTGATGCTATACTTAGCACATGTTAAAAAGCTTCATTTTGTTTCCAGGGTCGCCATTTTACATTTAAATTTAATTTTTTATTCAAAGATTTACATATGCATTCTGTTCTGTAATATATTTGTTTGCATTAGGAACCTACCATGTTTTTTATTTTCTCTATTGTCAGTTCATGCTTTTGCTCAACAGGTACAGCTGACTATTCTTGCAGAAAGATGGCCTGTTTTACTGTTTAAGCTCAGAATTTCTTTCTTTTTTCCCTCTAAAAGTCTACAACTGCAATACACAAGGATGGTTTTGGGGAAAATTTGCAAAGTCTAACGTACTGTTCATCACTGTGTATGAGTAATGTGTGCTGTGGAGCAGAGCAAGACGTAATTAGTGGAGTTTCCCTTTAAAATGTAATTCCAAATGAGGATTTCTATAATTTGCCTTCATGAAGACCTTCCTTGGTGGTATTGTGGTCAGTGAAGCAAACTGAAGAGGAACAAACTGGAGAAAATGTTTTTTTCTGAACGACTACCGGTAACCATCAGGGCGCTGTCTAATCTTTCAGATGTTATATCATTTAGGAATTCAGCCATCTCACTTGATACTGGTGGACTGTGTTTACACATTGCAAACAACACACACAATAATCTTTTGATAATTACAGAGGCGGACCAATAGGCTGCAAGGAGCAAACTGGGTGCCTCAGTTCTACATGTGTCTATTCATTGTCTGAACATCATCTGTCAGGAAACCCACAGCGCTCGCCGACGCACACATTCTTTTTATGTTTTAAAATCAGTGCTGGCACAAATTGCAACACACCCAAATATGTACAGGACTTAATTTCTATCTACACACCCAAGACATAATGTTTATAGCCTCTTTTGCATTGCAAAGGGAAAAATACTGCATGAGGTGAGTAATACACATGACCTTTCCTTTTGTGGCACAGAAATGCAACCACATTGTTGAGGCTCATCTCTCTGGCATTCAACACCTCTGCAGTCGACACTTGGTGCAAACACAGACCTTTGTCAAGACGTATCAGGTAAAAAAGCGACATTAAATGTAGCTTAAACACCGCTCATAAGTGCGTGACGGACCACAGCGGTGTTAATAACACCTCCGCAAATCAGCAGCTCATATAGATGCTGCAAAAAATCTACAGTGGAAAATGCCTCATGGGTGTCCACATGCAGAAAACACATTTTCAGGACATTTAAGCTCATCTAAGAGACGCGTGTATTTTTATATGTTGTAGTAATGCAAATGCAACCAGCCATCAGAAAGAGATAAATGTCTAGAATGTTAGAAAGCATCATTCATGTGGCTCATGGATTGAAACTATGTCATCTAGAAAAACAATAAAAAGGTTTAAACATTCCCGACCTACAATACCATCCCTTGGCAAGTTTCAACTGGCTTGTTTATTATTTGTAAAGAATCTAGGCCATTATTTAGGGCAGGCCGACATAAGTAACAAGGCCAAATCCACAACGTAAACAACACTGTTGGCTCCCCTTAGCAGCAGTTTGTCACAGCTGTCACCAGCTCGGTTTCATTCAGAAGCATATCATAGATGAAAGCCTTCGTGCAACAATAGGTGTCTCAGTTTTTGATTTACTGCACCCATACAATACAATACAAAACAACGCAGTGAATGACTTTAAATGACGCATGGTAAACGAGATCATTCAGATTGACACGGCAGATTTCTTCTTTAGAAACTGTTTTTTGACAAACACTGCAGAGACTGAGGTCATGTCTTGAGTAGTTTTTGTAAGAATTTAGGGAGTACGTCGTATTTATCATTCTCCATGTGGATAATAATTTATGTGAGGAGGTTAGGTTTACACAAAATATACTGAATGAATGGAGCTCAGAGTTTCATCTCTGTTTTTTGCAGATGATGTGGTGCTGTTGCTTCATTGAGCCGTGACCTTTAGTAAACACTGGGGAGTTTCGCAGCTGAGTGCAAACCATCCAGGATGCAAGTTAGCACCTAAAAGTCTGGGGTTCTCTGCTGGAAACCAGTTAATTTCTCCCTCTGGGTTGGAGGTGAGTTCAAATATCTCTGAACTTTATTCAAGAGTGACAGTAAAATGGAGTGTGAGATGTACAGATGGATCAGATGGTGTTAGAAATGTATATGATCAGACACATGATGGTCTCATGTTTTGTGTGTTTAGATGGAACTGTATTAAGTTTAATAATATTGTCCAACCATCGAACACAGCATCACTTGCATTGCTGGATGTGTACTGCTGGGATAAAGTTCAGAAGGAGCAGTTTGACCTGGAAGCATCCTGATCTTTGTGTTTACAGCCTAATCTATTGCCCATGTGTCCATCCTACTCCCTTCTTGAGGTTTCTTTCTTGTGTTTTTTTTTCCTATAGAGATTGAGGATTCCATTAAAATGTATTATATTCCTGTTAAATGGCACCGTTAAATGTATATAATGATGATGTTTTTTGACATTTTTTGCTGGTAAAACACATTTTTGTGGCCATTTCAAATGTTTTTGAGGTTGGGAAAAAACTGAAACAAAGTCCTATGAGTTACTGGACAATGCAGTTTTGCATTAATTTTTCTTTTTAACGACTGATTAATTGTAATGACTGTGATGGTAAACAGTACCATTGCTGTGATAAACCTACAGAAAATTGTCAACTGAACCTGTTGTTTCCTGCAGCTCTGTGAGGCATTTTAGGGATTTTCAACTCAAAGCACCATCTGCTCAGCACCAAAGTATAAAGAAGAATGTAGCAGCTTTAAAAAGAGTCGGTGGAGAGAAAAACTAAACTGAAAGACGACTAGATATTAGATTTAGAAACACGGCTCTAAATAAATGCTAAAGCCTGTTTGTGTTTGCTTCATGTGTAGCCACAGTTAAGTGAGGATGTGGTTTTGTGTTTCCAGCCTGTTACATAACCACCAAGTAACCAAAAAAACACAAGGAATACATGTTTAACGTCAGAATAGTGGCTGGTTATGCAACCGATATGAATCCAGTAGATCAGGTTATTTGTTAACTGTCGACATAACTAGTGCTTAATTTTGATAATGCATTCATAAAATAGTTCCACAGGACTGTTAAAGGGCAACAGGGTGGTGCAGCAGTTGGCAGCATCACCCGCTGGGTTTGAATCTCATCCTGGCATCTTTCTGTGTGGAGTTTGCAAGTTCTTCCTGTGGATGAGGCAGTTTTCACCAGATTCATCTGTGATTCTAAATTGTTCTGTGGACTAATGATCCATCCTTTAACCCTGAGTCTGCTGGGAAAGTCCTGGACAGGACAACAGGATGCATAAAAACGGATAGGTGGACGTAAAAGAAGTATTATAATTGGCAGTTGTATAATTCTGAGTGGGCAGATGGTGGCGCACTTGGTTCGCACTGTCGCCTCGCAGCAGGAAGGTCGCCAGTTGGCGTCCCAGTGGGGGCACCGGGATCTTTCTGCGTGAAGTCTCCATGTTCTCTCTGTGCAGCGTGGGTTCTCTCCAGGTTCTCCAGCTTCCTCCCACAAGGTCCAAAAACATTTTGAGGTTAATTGGTGATTCTAAATTGTCTGTAGGTGTGAATGTGAGTGTGCTTGGTTGTCTGTCTCTAAGTGTAGCCCTGTGATAGACTGGTGACCTGTCCAGGTGAACCTGCCTTCACCCTGAGTCAGCTGGGATAGACTCCAGCCCCCCATGACCCTAGTGAGGATTAAGCGCTGTATAGATAATGGATGGATGGACAATTCTGAGTGATAGTGCAATAAAATCTTTGCTTTAAATAAAAGATGAACACACCCTGAAGAATTAATTGTCCAGTTGAAATGTCAAGGTGTGACCCATCCAAATCAAAAACCTCAAGTAGAAAAAAAAAGTCTACAGCCAGTCCTGCTTGCAGTTCACCATTTTAATCAGAATTTTACCAGTAAGCAACATTATTTAATCCTCTGAACCCCAACACTAAAAAAAGGACACTATTTATCAGAGTCAGAAACTGTAGGCACATAAATGATCATCAGATTCTTAACCTGTCAAAAGCAAGTTATCATAAACACATGTTGTTTAAAGTGCTTTATAAGCAAAATAAAGTTAAATAAACAAATAAGTAAAAGAAAAATTGAAATAAAAAAATTAATAAACAATATACATGAAATATACATGATTATACAGATAGATAGATAGGTCTGAACAAAAATATAAACGCAACACTTTTTTTTTTTGCTCCATCCACTTCACAGGCATATCAAGATGCTGATTAGACAGCATGACTAATGCACAGGTGTGTCTTGGTGGCCACGATAAAAGGCCATTCTGAAATGTGGTATCACACAGCACAATGCCACGGGTGTCGCAAGTTGGACGAGATGGAGGGAATGTCTTGGCAAAGGAGAAGTGATTGACAGTCTTTTGATGTCAAAAAAAAAAAAAATCTATCTTCTTTAAAAAAAGGAAAAGTTTTTGTGTTTATTCACAGTTGAAGGTTTCTGGTGATGTTACACATTAGACATGTAGAGTATTTCTGTAATTCTGTTGATATTTTTGTGAATTTTCAAACAATGTTAGATAGATAGATGTTTTTTGTCTAAGGGTTTGTGTGTGGCAAGGTGCTCGGTGGTTGCCTCACAACTAGAAGGTTGCCGGGTCGCATCCCGGTGAGGACACCCGGGATCTTTCTGCGTGGAGTTTGCATGTTCTCCCCGTGCAGCGTGGGTTCTCTCCAGGTTCTCCGGCTTCCTCCCACACAGTCCAAAAACATGTTAAGGTTAATTGGTGATTCTAAATTGTGTGAATGTGCTTGTTTGTCTGTCTCTAAGTGTGGCCCTGTGATAGACTGGCGACCTGTTCAGGGTGTCCCCTGCCTTCACCCTGAGTCAGCTGGGATAGACTCCACCCGCCCCCGCAACCCTAGTGAGGATTAAGTGGTGTATAGATGATGGATGGATGGTTTGTGCGTGAGTGTGTGTCTTTTCATTGTTGCGTTTGTCAGGCAGCAGTCAAGATTAAAGCCAGTGGTTAATGAGGGCGTGTGATGCTGCTCACGCAAATAATTGTGACATCTTAATTAAAGGGTTGACGGCTGAGCCCACATTTTTGGAAATGTTTCACAGATCTGAACAGCTGTTTGTTTTTTAGTGCCTCTTGTCACGTGGCTGCTCACATAACTAAAAATAAAACTGAAAGTAAAAAAAGTCACTTTTACAATTCATTGTGGATATTCATCACAGAAACTACTTGTGAGACGTCTGCAAGCACAATTTATTTCCATTATGTTGGTTTAAAACGTGTGGCGTGCCTGTTTTACATGTGAATTTTAAACCAAAAAGCAGATTTTGAACTCTTTTTTTAATATTGTCAGTGCTATGTGTTGCGCTTGTGCGTTTAGAAAACTGTTGATGGGGTCAAACGTATTTCAACTTATTGGCAGTTTCATAGATGAGTTCTGCAACAGATTATGTTTACATGTGACATTTCTGAATCTCATTTTTCAGGTCAGAAAAAATCGTAGCTCTGCAGTATATTTGTGTTTGTGAAGGCGCCCATTTCTTGAAAAATTTTCGGCTTCATAGTTTGTTTTTGTTGTTTCATAGGATTTGTCTTAATATATCCGTTTAATGTATAAATGAGACAACTGTACTCTTTTAGTTTGTTTTTGAGATGTGATTTCATGATTCTGAACCATAAAGTCTGCCGCAACAAGTAACTTTTCAGCTTCAGATGATCTCAAAAGTTTTTTTTTAAAAGGAGTTTTAATCACAGACGAACATGATAAAAACAAAAAAAAAAAAAAAAAAAAAAAAAAAAAAAAAACACTTGAACTTGAATGAACTTGTCCCTTACTGTCCTACTTCTTTAACTTTGTTAGACGCTCATGGCATTGACACAAAACTTCTGCATTCAAATGATTGTGTATTTTAATCTAATTTCCAAGTTAAAAACTGTAAATATATGTTTTTGTTTTTTGTTTTTTTTTTAAGGGCGAACAGGGTCACAGCTAACTGCATCTGACCTGATTTCACCTGCAGCAGTGGCTTTAGGGTGTTGGCTTTTAAAAACAGGATGAACATAATTGGACGTCAGCTGTCAGGATGATGGCATCTGGATGCTCAGAGCATTGTCGCCTACGTCGGAGCAGTTGAGTGAAGCGCACACAGTCAGAAACATGGAGAAAGAGCGGAGTTTGCCAAAGTAAGTAAATTTTCCTTATTTCATACAGCTGTAAATGCTAAGAGGTGCCAGATACAGAGTTAATAATTAAGGAGGCTGATTACTGTTCTATTTGAAATGTAACTATGAAAAAACTGATTCAAAACAAAACATAATTATCTATGTTTTACATATGTTTATTTAAAAGAAGCTTTTCACATTTATCTTTCAGTGTTTATTGGTTGTTTCTCATGACATGTAGTCAGTCAGATCTCAAGACCAGCTGTAGTCTGAGACCTGCAGAATGTCAGATACTGGTCCAGTCCTATTCCTTTATCAACAACTTAAGTCAAAGTCCCAACTATATACGTGTGTCTTTCTATTGCTGGCTGACTTCTAGTGATGTTTTCGTAAAATAAGGCCATGATTATTGAGTAAGTACATGAAGTCTGTAGTAATCTATTTTATTGGCCAAAACCCAGTCATTTGCAGGACTTTTATTCAGAGACTGGGGTTTGTGTTCCATGTTGGACCATTACTTTTAGACTAGTGTTTTGTCTTCATTCACTATTTGGTGAAGTTTTGGAAAATATCACGGTCTGGGTTGAAACACAGCCTCTCACGTGTTACCAGACCGGTATGCACCAGGGCAACACTATGTCATACATTTTGGCATCATAAAATGAAAGACTGTCAACAGAAAGCATCTGCACACCCTCTAAATACAATAAAATCTCATCAATTCAAAGTTGTAAAGGGATAGCGAATGAATTAAATAATGTTTGAATCATATAGGGTTATTTCAAGCTTACTGATGACGTCACTATGAACAAGATCAAACCCTTGGCCAGATGCTAGCTATGAAAGTGTAAGCTATCACGTTAGAACATGTAAGTACTAGTTTTCTACATGCCTAATTTTATATATTTTGACAACAAAACCCCCAAGTTAAATGCTCTACAAAATCATGATGTGTAAAATTATTAATTAGCGTTATTACAAGCCCAAAGGCCAATGAGAGGAGTTGTGTCTTCAGCAGCGACTCAAACATTTCTAATGTCTGAGCAGTTCTTCCGTGAAAAGACAAACTGTCCCAGATGGTAGGAGCAGCCACTGCAAAGGTTTGAATACCTTTAGTATTATTTCTTCCCTATATTCAGAGTTTAACACTTTATTGTGTATATTCAGGAGGCCGTGGGACACCTGTCGAGAGGTCCCCATCATTGAAGATGAACAAACCCCCTGGAAAATGATCAAGCTGCTGAGGGTCATCGCCCTCTGCGTCGTCGCTCTGTTTGTGTTTGGGTTGGCGTTTTGTAGCAAGGTCTGTTGTATTTCATAGACAAAACACACTTCAAATGTTGCAGATTAGCTGTAGTACCTTGTTGCACCACCAGATCTCACTGTTTAATACTAGCAGTGATGTGTTGACAAGCAGAGAGCATCGTTGGGGTCTAGCTTAAAAAAGATATATATATATATCTTACAAAAAGAATATAAATCTTATGCTGTGAACTATTTAGTTATTGCTGCACATATTAAGTAAATTAAAATTTACTACACAACAGTATGTGTAGTTTTTAACTTTAAAAGAAAAATCATTTTATTAGTCTAAAGAAATGATTATTGTTGTGGCATGGGGACTATATTTTAAATTTCATTTAACATTGACATTTAATTTACAAATCAGCCACTTTAACATGATCCAAAGCTTTAATGTTTTCATCTGCAAAGCACTCACATATCGATCTTGTCTCCAATGTGTCCTTTACTCCAGACATCTTTCCTTCTCCTGATCACTTTGGCCAATGAAGGCACCAAGATCCTCCTGGATGAGCAGAAACCCGTCGCTTTGTTGTGCATCGGCTGCGCTATTATTGCCCCCAGTGTCCTTCTCTTACTGAAGAGCATCTGGAAGGCGTGTTACAAAACTTCAAAGCTGCCAGATAAAACAACTGTAGCTTTGGTGAGGACCCTGATAAGATTTCTTAATTTCTTCCACCTCCCTGGTGGAAGTGACTGCTGCTTCCATTACTTTTACAAATGCACATAAGAAAATGTAAATTGTAAGTAACCTGAAAGAATTTTTTTGTAGTGTTGTCAAATTTCTTTCTGTTGCTTCCTTTTCAGGTTCTGTTCTTGGAGTTTCTAGTGTCAGTGGGTGCAGCAATTCTCACCATCGTGGCAATGCCACACTTAGACATTGTGACCAACGTGACGATACTGAGCAGCGTAGCTATCTTCCCTGCTGTCCTGCAGATAGTCGCTCAGTGTACTGCCAAGGAAAGGAATCGATTTCTGCTGCCTTCCATCACCGCCTTCATCCTCATTCTGCTCGGTTTCATCCTGTTCCTCGTCTTGTACATCACCAAAGATCCCACTGACACCCAGATGGCCATTTGGGTGGGTCTAGCTGTTGGTGGGGTCTTCTTGGTGTCTTTGAACTGGTGGGAGAACTACTTCAGGGTGATCTGTGAGAACACAAACTCCATCTTCCTCAAGATCCTGTGCAAAGACATAGCAAAGTGCCAGAACATGCTGCACATCTTCTCCAGCGTGCTCAGGATCGCGGTGACTGCCTGTGTGCTCGGAGCCTACGTCCCTCTGGCCAACATGGATTGGGACGTTGTGACCTCCATCCCGAGTCGTGAGACCAGGATCATAGCCATCATCATTGGGGTCCAGCTGATCTCTTCAGCACTCTGCCACTGGTTTGCATTGGCAGCTTGCAAGATGCACGCCCTGCGACGGTGCTTCATCCTGCCCTTGTACCTGGCCTCTCTGGCTGTGATGGCCCTGTTCGTCATCCCCGTCATTGTTTACTATCAGGACTACAAATTAAGCCTCAGTGGGACTGAGAGCATCAACTTTACAGGCTACTGTAACTTAGTCGTGGATGGAAGAAGCCAAAGTGCGAACGGCAGCGTGTTTCCAGATCTGGTTTTGGACGTTACACACACTTTGTGCTTCCTGGACATGTCCACGATCTTTGACATCGGCATGCTGACAGGTAATGAACTAAAGCTACCAAATGACAACAGACACTAGGAGATAACTCAGGCGTGAGCTTAGCATCTGTTCAGAATGTTTTCTCACAGCTAAATTGTATAAATGTAAAGTTAAGAGGGGTTGTACGCAAATCATCCAGGCCACATACATAAGGGTGGAATTTAACTCAATGTATTTATTTATCTTCCCTTTAGGTTTAGCAGTGTCCTGGTGGCTCGGCCTCACGTTGGCCACCGTCCACCTGTGGTACCTCAGTCTGTATCGCATCCAGAGGACCCAGGACCTGTTCATCGGGAGGTTTTATGAGGGAGGATTTTTAGAGCAATCGCTGCTGCTCAACGTTCGATTCGACATTCAGAAAATCGTCAAACTTTCGAAACAGTAAGTGTGGGTGAGGAGATGAGCAGTACCCTACAAACTGAGGTCTAAAGTTTAAGCTTTGCAAAATAAACTCTGAGTTTGGGTTACTTTTAGACCAGGGTTAAGACTACTAAAAATTGTTGAAGTGACATTCATTTAATCATATTTTACAAATACAGCCTCACTCATTCTGTGGAGCTTCTTTTACATTCGTCTTTTTTTTCCCACATAATTATCTCGTCATTTCTAGATTTACACCACTGGAGCCGGTCAAAGTGTTCCTCTGCGCAACGATGTGGCACGAAACCTACGATGAGATGATGAAGATAATCATTTCAATATTCCGGTAAGTTTCACATGAGCTCGCTTTTTGACTGTTGCTCGTTGTGTTTGGCTTCATTACCAGTCTCATGGTTTTGTCTTTGTGTGACTCCTCAGACTGGACAAGTACCGGCCTCAAACTGAAGACGCAACGAGAGATGTGACTTTTGAAGGCCACATCTACTTCGACGACGCCTTCAGAGATGTTCCCGGGAGTCAAGGACGCCACGTTAACGAATACGCAGAGATGCTTGTGGACATCATCAGAGAAGTTTACAGGTAAGCAGTTGTGGCCAGTTAATGTCCAGAAACATGACTCCACATTATCACCTGACGTAGAGCTGAAGCGTGTTTCGTCCTGTTGTCAGCATCTTTGTGAACATCGACAAAGACATCTTCAACGAGCAGCAGCAGATTCCTGATCAGAAGTTGGTGAGGACGCCGTACGGAGGGCGAGTGGTCGTCAGAATGCCTTACGGAACCAGCCTGGTGGTACATTTCAAGGATAAACAACTCATCCGTCACAAGAAGAGATGGTCCCAGGTGGGAAGATGATGCGCTCCTGATTCATTTCAATCTTGGTTAAAACATTTTGTAGCCTAAAATATTGGATTCCAATTCATTGTATCAGGTGATAGCCACATAAAATGGATTTCAGATATTCTTCTTACCTCCCATGTCTCACGTCAACCTGTTGAAAGTTCTTTGTAGTTCTATGTAAACATAGTTTTCGGTTGCATTTCTGCCTGATTGCTGACTATTAATGGTTATTTTCCAGGTCATGTATTTGTACTACCTCCTCGGCTGGAAAGTTTCAACCAAGTATTTCCAAAGTTGGGAGAAAGGAGGGGAGGAGCCTGAGCTGATGAGACAGTTTGAGGTAAGAGTGAAGAAACTTACAGACTGTGTCGAGGGTATGTCCTCTACATTTGAGTTCAACGTATAACAACATGATCGATGTGTCCTCCTCCAGAAAGAGAAGCACAACACCTACCTCCTGGCTTTAGACGGAGACACTGACTTCCAGCCGGCTGCTGTGATGCTGCTCATCGACCGTCTGAAGCTGTATCCTCGGGTCGGGGCAGCGTGCGGCCGGATTCACCCGACCGGGTCAGGTGGGTTACAGTCAGCAGAGGAACAGAGGCTGACAACTGGTTTGAAATCAGGCCAGCTACAAATACTGATCAATAACACCAGCTACCATCTAAATGACTAATAGACTACACTTGCAGTTGTATATAAGAACTAAAATTGAAATATTCCAGCAGCTGAGGCACCAAAAAAAAAACTTTAAAATAAAGGAAAATAACCGTCTCATAACCTCATACAGTAATTTTCAATAATTAAAGTACATTTTTAGCTTAGATGTTACATGAAATCGTGGGTTATTTGGCTTTATGATGTCTCATGAATTATCAGATGATATTCAGATGGGTAAAAACAAAAAACATCCTGCAATATAAATATATACAGCATTTAGTCAGATAGATAGATTGATAGACAGATAGTATATTTAATGATAAAAACTGGAAGATATCCACTGCTGTAAATGTACTCTTAAATTTTACAAGATATCACTCATTTTACAAAGAAATCTATATAAAATTACACAACTAATTCTGTTTTTTTCTGTTAATTATCAGCAATTTCATCAAATTTTATAATTATATTTACAGTATTAAGCTTACATTTAACAGCTTTATCTACTAATTACAACATATTTGTGAATGTATTTTAAGTCTGTTTGTAAAAAAAAAATATACATATCTTTAAAAAACAGAGGTTTTTGTGCTTATTCTAACTTACAAGTTCCTGATGTTATTTGACATTATACATATATATTCAGTGCATTTTTCTGATTCTACTGATATTATTGTGAATTTAAAAAAGACAAAGAAATACAACATAAAAATGAAAAACTCCATAAAATTACAGATTCTTTTTTTCCAGAGTGTTTGACTAAAGCGTGCATTTTTCTCCTCTCAGATTTATTGATGAATTGATTTTATTGAACAGGTGACTCACAGACAAACAGCACAGTAGCAGGTTGTTGTGTTTGTAGTAACAGCGAGTTGTTTCCCTGTCAGGTCCGATGGTTTGGTACCAGAAGTTTGAATACGCTGTGGGTCACTGGCTGCACAAAACAGCCGAGCACGTGTTCGGCTGTGTTCTCTGCAGTCCTGGATGCTTCAGCCTGTTCAGGGCTTCAGCGCTGATGGACGACAACGTGATGAAAAAATACACCATCAAGGCCTCCGAGGCTCAACACTACATCCAGTACGACCAAGGTGACGGAAAAAGTTCTTGGCTTTGTATTGCATCATACGTCACATCTACACTGTAAAAAGAAATGTTTGTTTTAAATTTTTAAATCACTTCACTGGTGTTTTAAATTGCAGATATTACTGAACAAAATCCAATTTTTAAAAATATTCACACGTTAACTGTGAAAAAAAATATTCTAAAAAAATAAGAAACAACATCTACATCAAAAATCCATATTTTTACACATTCATTCTTATATAGTGTTAGATCACATAATTGCACTATTTTTACAGTATAATGCTATTTTACTGATAATTACCCTTATTCCAAAACAAACGTTAGGTGTACTACAAATTCTTAAAATAATTTTTTTTTAAAATTCAAATGCTATTTCACAGCTTTTCCCTTAAAAAATAAAAATAAGAATTTTTAAAAAAGTATTATTTTACATGTTATTATAACATTTTATAACGTTATTTTATAATATTTTATTACAAAATTGCACCTTTTTTTTTTACACTATATTGCTGTTTTACAGATATTTACCCTTATTTCAAAACAAAAGTTGGTTGATTACAAATAAATAAATAAACAAATAAATATTGTTTTAAATGCTATTTCACAGCCTTTCCCTGTTTTGTTGAATTACAGATAATATCACGTAAATTCATCTGGTACTATCTAGTAAAGTACTAATTTGCATGTTGACTGAAAAAAAATAAAAATAAACAGGCCAAAATTGCATCATTACATCATGTCTACATCCAAAATTTGTATTTTTAAAAATAGTAATTATATCACAATGCATGAACATTAAACAATATCTCTGTGGTTTAATCTGATGTGTATAAATATGCACAATATTGATCTTTTTCAAAGTCAGCAGCCTGTTGTTGTTGTTGTTGTTGTTGTAGTTAAAATTCTGGCTTGACATTTCCTCAAACAGACTAATTGTCCCTTATTCCATCAAATTATCAGAATTTTCTGCTTTTTCTCTCATCGTGTGTCTTTAATCTTGCTGCAGGTGAGGACCGCTGGCTGTGCACGCTGCTGCTGAAGCAGGGATGGAGGGTGGAGTACAACGCCGCCTCTGACGCCTACACCAACGCACCAGAGGAGTTTAAAGAGTTTTACAACCAGGTCATTACAACAGACACACATTTCGATGCTTCGATGTTGATGTACAGCTGGTCTGGTCGTCAGTGATTGGCATGTGTTGTCAGATGTGTTTCTCGCTGTACTATTGGAACCAGTTTTGTTGGTCGTTTGACAGTTTGCGCAAAGTCAAGCTGCAGAAATATTCCGACATTGTGGCCGCCCTGTCTAATGTTTAAACATGTGCTTGCCGTCCTCAGCGTCGTCGATGGGGACCGTCCACGATGGCCAACATCGTAGACTTGTTGGGCGACACCACCCTGATTACCAACAGGAACCCGTCCATGTCCAGACCCTACATGCTCTACCAGCTCTTCAGCTTGGCCTCTTCCATACTCTCACCCTCCACTGTCGTCCTTATGATTGCAGGTGAGGCGTAATTTTGTGCTAATAGGTATAATTGCTATGCAAACATTTCTAAATGCATACAAGAATATTGTAAAACTTTTATTCAAATCAGTGAATTAAATAGGGACAACAAGGAGGTCCCAGTCGAGTTTTTGTTTTTGTCATTTCATATCGTATCAGTTCCAATCTGATACCGAAACACTGTCATGAACTTTGTTGTAAAGCCTCGAGTGGCACTGTCTGAGTGTTAGAGGGTAGGGTGTGCTGTAGCGCTATCAGCTACAAAAGATGGTGAAAACCTATATTTTCTACCTGAATGTCAGAAAGTTTATCGTACATGAGCTGTGGTACCTGGTTGTTCCAGTCTCTATTACTGTAGCGACCAGAGGACGCAGTCACTAGACCACATGCAGCTGTGTGTTAGCATTGTAGGCGTTTAGGTACCAATGGGCCACCATGACAAAGACTTCCGTGATGCTTCATGTAATCCACTCAGTACTCGTGTGTTTGGAACAAAGTAGGATAAGTGTTCCAAAATCTTATTGGCATATGTTACAGAGCCAAGGCCAGAACTTATTTGTTTACTGGAACAGCAACTTCAGCACATGACTAATGTCCACTGTGAATAGTTTTCTTTCTTTTTAAATTTGCATCCCTGGCATCTTGCCACAAGTGGCCCCTGCCTTTACAACACCTTTGTGACAGCAGATGTTTTAAATAAATAAATAAAAGCATCTGGCTTTGGTTTGTTCTGACACCGATCAATTAAAATGCCTTAATCGGCCTGATGATGGTTTTTGGGATCAGGTTGGGACATCTCTAATTCTAAATCCCATCTGAATCTGTGTTTTTGTTTTATTATTTATCACCCAAGCTGATGAATACGTTTGGGGTTTGGTAAGTGAGGTGAAGGTGGCTGAGCTCGACTGTTTGAATCATTCTGTCAGGTTGTCTGACCGTGCTGCTGGACATCCACCCCAACGCTGCTCTGGTTCTGGCTGTGATTCCTCCTGCCATCATCCTCGGCATCAGTTTCAAGATCAAGTCAGACACTCAGATCATCATTGCAGCAGTCATGAGCACCCTGTACGCCTTCATCATGATGATAGCAGCGATCGTTGTAATAGGTAAGACAACTTTGACAGTCGAGATGTTCTGTTAAAACTATGTAGCTTCTCCCTTTTGAATCACCTTTCCTATCTGTTTATCCTCCATCAGGCAACATGATCAAGGACCAAACCATCCTGACTCCCAGCAGCATCTTCCTCATTGCTCTGATGTGCTTCTACACCGTCACTGCGCTGCTGCACCCTCAGGAGGTTGGTGTGGTGATCTACGGCTTCCTTTACATCATCTGTATCCCCAGCGCCTACCTCCTTCTGGCTATTTACTCCATGGTCAACATGAACAATGTGTCCTGGGGCACCAGGGAGACAGCGCCCCCTCCTGGAGCCGCCAAACCAGCCGCCGCTGCCCCTCAGACTACCCTCCAGAAAGGTACATACCTTGCTTGAATTTACAGAATTTACAATTTAGAGCCCATGATGTTGAAGGTTTTACATACATTTCACATGTTTAGTCATACTGGTGTTCCCGCATCACTTGTAGGTAAACTTCTGTGCAGTTGTTGTACGATTTTATGTGCATTTGTTTTCACTAAAAACATCCAGAGAGCATTACCTGTGCAAAAAAAAATAATTAAGTTCTCGGCTCTTCAGATAGCTCTGGTTCTTTAAGGTGCCTTCAACAACTCTTCACCAATTAGGGGATGGTTCTTAATGCATTTTATGTGTTTTTAAAAAAAAAAAAAATTTATGTTTTTCTTTTAGGTTATTTGGTTCGATAGCAGGTAATAGCTGTAAATGAGCCACAGATAAAAAAAAATCACTTTCATTCTCATTTAATCATCTGGTCTAAAATGTCAAAAACAGGGACAAATGTCCAGCACTGTTTCCCAAATCCCAAGCTAGCGAGTTCATTTGCAATAGCAGAAAATTCCATTTTTGTAGATTTTTAGACAACTTTTTAGTTGCTGTTTGCAAAAAATGACATGACAAGAATAGAGAGAACTTAAGCTTGACTGATGTTGGCTCATATAAATGAGGGAAAAGTGGGTTTTCTGAAGGTTTGTGAAGATGGACTTATCTGT
This sequence comes from Stegastes partitus, assembly GCF_000690725.1. NCBI lineage: Eukaryota > Metazoa > Chordata > Actinopteri > Pomacentridae > Stegastes > Stegastes partitus. Next base: position 137,760 of record NW_007578897.1, on the reverse strand, counting down.
TCTTGCATATATTACATATCTTGTTCTGTCTGATCAACAGTCCAGAACCCATCTAACATTCTTACAAGTGAATTTCTTGCTTAAAAAAATTACTTTAACAATTATCAAGATGTCAAAATAGAACCAGAAGAGTCAAAGGTCACCATTTATGGTGCCTCGAGGAATCATTGTTTTAGTCGTTCCATGAGACAGTTTGAGACTTTTTTAAAGAACCTCTTGCTAAATGGTTCTTTGTGGAACTAAAATGCTTCTTCAACTGCATCAGTGCAAAGAACCATTTTTGGTTCCAGTTAGCACCTTCATTTTTCTGAGTGTTCTGGGGAGTTAGCGGTTAAAATGTCCATTAAGAGTCTAAATCACAAACCACCAAAAAAATCAGTGGACCGTTTAATTAATTAAAACTGCTGCTTAACTTGTTATTCTTACACTGAAGCCAATTCTCACCCTTTCAGCCAAAAGCAAAATCACAAAGTTCTTCTCGCGGGCCAAATGCTGCGGAAAGCCTTGTTGGAGAGAACACACCGAGGAGCTGCTGGAGGACCAGGAGGTCGAGCAGGAACCTGAGCCTCAGAACACGACTGTGGAGGACGTGAGGAACCCTGAGGAGGAGCAGAGGTGAGAACCCAAACACTGGTCTTCTGGTGTATATTTAAATAATCATTTTTTTTGTCTCTAGTGGCTTCTACATTTCAAAATATGCACAAAAATACAATAACCAGCAAATATCTGTAAAATAATTATATTGTGTATTTTTTGGAGGTTAAAATACAGTAAAAAGAAATAAATAAAGAAATAAAGAAAAAATAGCAGGATTTTACAGTCAAATGGTGAAAAAAAACAAAACATTTGTAATAATACATAGAAAAATATTTTAAAATCTACCAACCTTATGACACATAATTTTTCAAATAACAGTAAAGATCTCTAAAATCAATCTATCTTTTTGCTGATTTAAAAAAAAAGAAGCAATTTTACAGTTGAATGTGATAAAAGAATTAATTACTTTTTATAAAAATGCAGACATGTGACATGGATATGAAAAACCTTTTTTTTTCTTTATACAGTTAACATGTAAGTTAATATTTTATTCTGTGACTTTATGAGACATTATTTGTAGTTTCACACAACAGGGAAAATCTGTCACATGGAATACTAAATTGTTTAAAAATAGATAAATAAAAAAATAGTGTTAAACAACTGGACTTTGTTACAGTGCATGTGTGGAGGGAAGGGAACACCAGACCTCTCAATGCAAACAGCTGATCAAGTAGAATCATAGAGAAACAAACAACAAAGAACTCTATGATGTGGAAACTCTAAATAATGTCCAGCATCATGTTTTATTTCTAACTTTTATTTCTTACAATGTTTCAGGCAAGAGGAGCCTATTTTTGACTGTCCTAACCAATGTAAGTACTAATATGAGGCAAAAAAATAATAATAATAATCTGCTATTCTGCTGCGAAAACGTCCACACACTCTAAAACTTAATGGTGTTCTCTGTTTTGTTCAGGTTGGATCTCACAGCTGCAGAGTCTGTCTGATGACATGCACCTGCAGGAGGACACGCTGGACCAGGTGTGTGTGATTTTCTGTTCACCATGATTCTTATTGACTGTGAGCAAAACAGTCTCACAAACCTTATTGTCTTATTAACACAAGAAAGTTTAATTTCCTTGGTTGTTTATTTTATTGCTGTTACCAACACCGGGAAAAAACAGGGCTCTACATACTGAAGATATTTGACTACTTGAATTTTTATTTGTTTCTAGACTCGTCTCCCAAATGCTCTGCGTAAACACAGCCTGCAGTTCAGCCCAGTAGTCCCTGAACATTTGTAATGTCACTGTTGGCTATAACTGCGTCATTAAGGTCTTCATAGTTACAATGAGAAGTTCGTTTAAGATAAAGTGCCTGTCAAACCTCCCAGTTGGTTTTGTGGTTCAGACGGTGAACATGACTCTATGTTGTGTACTGTATTTATTAAACCCATGGTGACACACTGTTTGGTGACCACATTCACTTTCTTAAGAGAACAAGAAGTTAACTCTCAAAACTCTGGATCCAGGCCTACATCTGTCCTTCATACATAATGTGGGATTTTGACGTGTCCAGGCCAATAAAGCTACAGCATAAAAAGCTCTTTTTTCTTCTTCATGACACACATTTTCTGAATGTCTCTGCAGCATGAGGAGCAGTTCTTCAGAGAGCTGATAACCACATATCTGGAGCCTCTGCCTGAGAACAAGAAGAAACAGAAGGAAATGGCAAAGAAACTTAAGGACCTGAGAAGCAAGGTAACCACAGAACCTCACAGTGATGCTCCAAGTAATGATCAGTAATTAGAAATATACGTTAATCCATGTTTGTTTCTGCCGTTTTACAGATCACCTTTGCCTACTTCATGTGCAACGCCTTCTGGCTGGTAACAACCTTCGTCCTGCAGCTGGTGGACAGCGTCAGCATCCAGGTGCCCAAACTCGACACCAACCTGCAGTTCACCGGAGAGTACATTTACATCGATCCGGTGGGAATCATGTTCATTCTGGCTTTCGCATTGCTGGTCGTCATCCAGTTCTTCGCCATGCTCTACCACAGGTAGGAAGTCAGAGAACATGTCTTTAATCAGCAACGTCTGAAGTCCATCGTTTTTAATGTAATCCCACTGTGCTGTGTGTTGTTCCAGAGCGAACACGTTGATTCATTATGTGGCCTTTCTGGACACAGAGTCCATTTCTGAAAAACAAAGACAGCAAGTCCAAGAGGTATGTATGAGTAAAAGATCACACTACGATAACTAGAGGAGACTGTACAGCTACTAACACGACTACCAGGACCACACTGGGGGGATAGGGTCTTCTCTGTCACTGATCCTCTGGAACTCTCTCCCACAACACATCCGTGACACCACAGACCCAGTAACTTTCAAATCCAAACTAAAAACTCACCTGTTTCACTCTGCTTTTCTCACTTAAACCTCTATCTTGATATCTTGTGTTGTTTTAATCTGCTTGCTTGTATCTCTGCGTAGTCTACTTCTGTATCAGTTGCTTTTGTTGTTCTTTTATCCTGTAAAGCATCTTTGAGTTTTTGAAACCGCTATACAAATACAATGAATTATTATTATTATTATTATGACTAATGTCGGTCCTGCTTTACGTTTTAAAATTTGCATTTTGTACTTTAAAGTAGGCAGAGAAAAAACCTGTCAGCTTGTCTTCCAGATTCATCAATATTCTCAAAGATGCATGATGATGAAATAAATGCAAGGAAAATACGTGCATCTGTCTGCTGCTGCTAATGTAAATCAAATGATAATTGCAGGATGCCGCATGTGTTCTGAATGTACTCTTTATGTGAAATGATTCCTCAGCTGACAGTTTTATTTTATTGATGCAGTAAGAGCACAGTGAGTGGGAGCAGAGGAAGGGCCAATTAGCATGTAGCCGACGGCAACATGCTGCCATTAAAAATCTACGCCAAACTAGTTTTGCAGCAACTTGTTTGTCCAGTGTACCCGGTTTACACTGCGGTTAGGACGATTGGAATCATTAGTGCCGAGTTCTTTCTCGAGGTGTGATAGTTTATAAATGATAATTATCTGAATTCCACTCAGGTCGCAGATGATGAGCCCGATAACCATGATGACTTCATGTTTCCAAATGTGCTGAGGAGAAGATACGAGCGAGGCACGATGGTGTGAAGAGACGCTCCACCGAAACCTGTTTGTAGCACTTTGGAATGAGAATGTACAGTATGAAGGTTTATATGAAGGTTTTGATTTAGCTATCCATTACACTTACATTCACACCTATTTAGAATCAACAATTAACCTCAACATGTTTTTGGAGTGTGAGGGAGGAAGCCGGAGAACCTGGAGAGAACCCACGCTGCACGGGGAGAACATGCACAAAGATCCTGGGTGTCCTCACCAGGACGCAAACCGGCGACCTTCTAGCTGTGAGGCAACGATGCTAACCACCGCTCCACCTTGTCGCTAATTTAGCTATATTTATAATAAAGTTCTTTTTGTCTAGTTTATTATGTTTACATAAGTGTTACGGAAATGGAGGCGTAATGAGATGTTATGTAACTAATACAGCTGTTTGTATGATGAAATTAAACGCCAATATGAAGCATTATGTAACATTAGGAAATCAAACAAATGACAGCTCTGACTCGTTGAGCTGCTTCATTCCATCTCAAATCATCACATTTTTAGTTGTTTCTTTGAATAAACTGTTGATATTTAAAATGGTATCTGTGAAATTTTAGTTTATGAAGTAATTATTTTCTAAACTCTGTACATTTGTTTTTTAAATGAAAGTGGGAAACACCAGGATCACTAAACTAGAAACATTTTTGCTCTACTGTCTGTCACATTTCTCTCTGGGTCCTTCCACCTGTGTTGATCTCAGTTCGTACTGTCTGAAAAGATGTGATCGTTAAATGTGCTGTTTTTCAATAAACTACTTTTTAATGAATTTGAATTTGACTCAAAACATTTGGTGTTTAATGTGTTGGAGGATGTTCTCTGGGCTATGAAGC
>NW_007578897.1:129263-131550 GCF_000690725.1 Stegastes partitus | reverse complement strand
TATATAAAGTCAATACTGCAAGTAATATCCACATCAGAAATCAGTTGAGCTGTTTTAACAAATGATAATTAATTCCTTTACAGCACTTGACTTTAAAGTGACACTATTTTTGCTATATTTAATACAATAAAAGTATAATTACTTTAGAGACATTTGCCATAATTTCAATGAAAAATTGTTTATGTTTAGGACTGAAAATTAGTAATAAAAATGTCATTTTTAGGTGTTTGGTTACATTACTGATAATATCTAGTTAAATCCCAGCTTGTTTGTTTTTGTACAGTGTTCGAATATAGAAATGAGCTGTGACCTTGTATGTTCACTGCTGCTGTGTACAGAAACTGTAATCTACTGCTTCATCCACAGGTGGGCAGTGTGTGTCTGTGCAATATCTAGTAGGAAGTCAACAAACACTGTCACGTTAGATCAGTGACTTTCATTTGAGCGTTTTAATGCACGTTGTCACAAACAAAAACTACTCAAACTAATTCATTGCTAAAGTTAAGACTGTGCCTAAAAGAATAGTGATGTTTAAACTCTTTAAAAAAAAAAAAAACAGTGATACTGTTATTGAATCGTGTCATTGTGGTTTGACCCTTTACTTCCTCTTTTTGTTTGCTTATCTTTATTTGTATCAATTCATTTTAACTTTTCACAGGAGGAACTAAGTTATACAATAGTTTGGACACTTCAAATACAATTCTAATATTTTTGGAGGCAACATATTCTTCTCAGTAATTTGATAAAGATTGAGTTCCTCTGACAAGAGAATTTCAGTCATTATTTAAGCTGAGTCTCATTTTGCAAAGACAAAGCAGAGAAAACATCATGTTTGCAGGTGATAATGGCAGTTTGTGGAGACAGAAAAGAAAAGGGCCCAAGAATGAACCATGGGGAACACCACGAGAACCAGTTTTCTGGACAGGAATCTAAAATAATAACAAGAATATAATCAGGAATATCTGAGCTCCTGCAATGGCTCTGACCTTAAATAAATATCTAACAATTTAAAAAACAATAATAATAATAATAATAACTAAAAAACTATGTTTAAACTCATGTTTAACACATTTAATATGTTCACTTAGCTACAAATAAAATTGTTTCCTTCTCATTTTTTAATTTAAATCTAAGGCAGCTGTCACAAAGACTTAATGATGTGCAAATTATTTAACTGAAATAATTTTCTATCAATGTTTATCTCCACAATACACACCGTCAGGGACATAATCCTGGAGATTTAATGTTTGTTTTTGGGCTTAAACAGTTATACTTAAGAATATCGCTTGGAAACCTCATTAGAAGTCATTAAAACTGCCAAGCAAAAGTGTTTTCTGCATCACTTTGCTGTATTTTGTAAATCACTGAGAATAAATAAAGGTTGAATGAATGAATTAATGATTAAATGGAAAGTGTGTTGAGCTGTCTCTGTGTTTTAAAGCCTTAAATTAGCTGAAAACTTTACTTGCTGTTATTGACAATGTTGAATGATTTCTCTAAGGCATCTTCCGGTCTTTTGGGTGGTCCTCTGGTTCTCCCAGTTCTCCGTGTTTTTGCAGTTCCATCCTTCAGCCTGTGTCCTCCTGGTGGGCCTGGTTCGTCTCCATGCCGACAGGTGTATGGACCACAATGTCCAGCTGGTGGCTGAAATATCAACAAGAAACGTGTCGATCGAGCTAATCTGAAGAGTTGAGGCCGTCAGTACCGACAGTGACCTGGAGGGTGCGATAGACATCGGCCATCACCAGGTGGAGAGGACCACCTCCGTCTTCTGTCCTCTCAATGTGGAGGTGGTAGCATCCTGCGCTACCATGGTAACATTGTGGATTTTGTCCAGGGCGCAAGACATCAGGCTTAACTGCTCTGTGCGAGACATCTTTACAAAAAGCTGTGTGTCCTGCTGCAGGTGTGAATGTGTCTCCAGTATCTGTGCTGGTGTGAATGTGTCTCCAGTGTCCCTGCAGGTGTGAATGTGTCTCCAGTGTCCTGCTGCAGGTGGGAATGTGTCTCCAGTGTCTTTGCAGGTGTGAATGTGTCTCCAGTGTCTTTGCAGGTGTGAATGTGTCTCCAGTGTCTGTGCAGGTGTGAATGTGTTTCCAGTGTCCCTGCAGGTGTGAATGTGTCTCCAGTGTCCCTGCAGGTGTGAATGTGTCTCCAGTGTCCCTTCAGGTGTGAATGTGTCTCCAGTGTCTTTGCAGGTGTGAATGTGTATTTTACTGCAAGTGTGAATGTGTCCCTTGTGTCTTACTGCAGGGATTTTGAAGGACTTTGACCAGGAAGCATTTAA
>NW_007578897.1:124401-125513 GCF_000690725.1 Stegastes partitus | reverse complement strand
ACAGGTCACCAGTCTATCACAGGGCTACACTTAGAGACAGACAACCAAGCACACTCACATTCACACCTACGGACAATTTAGAATCACCAATTAACTTCAACATGTCTTTGGACTGTGGGAGGAAGCCAGAGAATCCAGAGAGAACCCACGCTGCACAGGGAGAACATATAAACTCCAAGCAGAAAGATCCAGGACGTGAACCGGCGACCTTCTTGCTGCGAGGCAACAGTGCTACCAACTGCGCCACCTTGCAGCCCAGCTTAATAACTGAATAATCATTAGCAGCATCTTTAGTTTGGGTATGATTTTAACATTAGCCAACAAGAAGATAACGTCTGTCATGCCCAGTGTTTTTGTGTTATTTCCTACAGTGGTTCTCAAACTGGGGGCCGGGACCCCCATGGGGGTCCCAAGATAATTTCAGGGGGTCGCCAGATCATTGTAAATAAAAAAAATAAAAATAAAGCCTACATTTATCAAATACATTTGTATTAGGGCTGTCAAAATTAAAAGTGTATACTTCTTCCCACTCCTTTTTCAGACTTGTTAATGTTATGATTTGATTATGTTGTGTTATTATTATTTTGACTCTTTTTTTAATGCTCTTTTTAAAATTGTTTTCTTTTGTTTTTAGATTTTTTCATCCCTTTCATTGAAAGAAAATTAACGTGTGAATGTGAAGAGATTAATCTGTGGAAAGTTATTACTAGTGCCATATTAAAAATTCAGTTCGGGGGTCACGAACACAAACTTATGTTGTCTTGGGGGTCATGGCTCAAAAAGTTTGAGAACCACTGACTTACAAGAACATTTCAAAAATATGCAAACAGATTTAGCTGAATTCTGATTAACCAGTTTTTTTGTGTGTTCTCGTTTTTTTAATTTAATTTTTTAAAAAACAAAACAAAAAAACTTTATAGATCTTCCTGTTATTGTCAACTTACAGATTATAGCCAATAAATTCACATGTATTTGTTTACATGATAAACCTTGAAAGAAAATATATATATATATACATATATAAAGTCAATACTGCAAGTAATATCCACATCAGAAATCAGTTGAGCTGTTTTAACAAATGATAATTAATTCCTTTACAGCACTTGACTTTA
>NW_007578897.1:91340-122341 GCF_000690725.1 Stegastes partitus | reverse complement strand
GTGTGAATGTGTCCCTTGTGTCTTACTGCAGGGATTTTGAAGGACTTTGACCAGGAAGCATTTAATGGAGAAATTCAGGAGGATGGGAGGGGTGAAGAAGAAGGAGGAGCAACAAGCTTATTGTCATCTTTAGAGTTACAAATGTACCAAATTAGAAGCTTATAAGTGCCGACGTTGTTTTGCAATCATTAAACAATTCTGTGTGTTGCTTCTGAAGTTTTAGTCTTTGTCACACACTCCAAACTCTCAGAGCAAACACACAACAGAACAACTCTTAGCAGTTGTGCAATCAAACCTGTGTGCAAACACACATATGCACGCTCACATGCACACTCAGCAGGTAGGAACATGCACGCTGCAGTTTCCACCCCTGCACGTCTGCTCCTATAGTCATAGTTGCTACGGTAACCGGGCGGGGGCCTCGTCGCTGCAACGTACCACACCTCTGTTGTCCTGTTGGCTGGAAGTACAGAGACGGAGGGAGAGACAGATGAGTTAGTGGAGGGGTGAGGTGTCAGAGTCCGATCATAAGTCATAAAAAGTGGCTGTGATGTCATCAGGTGAGCCTCCAGGTGTGCAGCAGGTTTCTCGGTGATCTCGGCTGTTTGGCTTTAACCCATCTGTCTTACCTGTCTCACCTTACCTGGATGTCGACTCACTGAGCCGCTGTAAGTCTTTTCAGTTTTGTTTTTCATGTTGTCATTTTGGACGGTGTTGTCGCTGGACCTTTATTCTGTAGCTCAACCTTTCTTTGACCTTCCAGGTAAACTGTTTGTGTCAGATAAGAGTTGTATCAATAAAGATTACTGCAGCAGTCTGATACGAGTCCAACAAGTCAAGTTCACACTCTGCGGCCAAGAGCGTGTGGATGAGGTCTGCTTTCCTGGTTTAGTTTCAGTGAACACACTCGATGCAGTCATATGTCAGATCTTGTAGCTCTGCGTCAACAGGTTCAGTTTGTTTCAGTTCTTTCTCGTTTCAACATGTCAGGAGTTTAGAAATACTGTCGTCATTAGTTTCAAACTTCCAGCATTTCCTTAAACACTAAACAAAGTCTTTATAAACTTCTGTTTAGCTGCTGTTATGCAGAATTTAGTTGCCAGACCAGAGGCTGAGACCTAAACGTATAAATGACCTCTAAACTAAGCAGTGTACAAACTGACTGTAAGCTACCTGGATCTAGATTTTCACTCTAAACAAGTTTGTCAAGAAGTATGCTCTAAGCTAACTGGACCTAGAAGGGAGGTCTAAGCAAACTGGAGCCATCTGGACAGGGAGGCAGCTTTAAGCCAATGCTACAGAGCTACACTTCCTGGCTAAAGCGTGGACTGACGACCAGACGCTTATATAACAATATTTATAATTTTCTGTTTTTGTTTTAATCAAACATGAGTATGAAATATTAACGATGTAATTTATCTCCACCAGCTACAGGAACAACATGGAGTCCAGAGCAGAGGAGCAAGAGGAAGAAACAGTCAGGTCTGAGTTCAACTACAACCCTTTGATTCTCTTTATATAGGAATGTGAATTAAAACAAAGACATTAAACCAATGAAACTGCACAACAAAAGATGATATTCGTTCTGATATTTTTCAAATATCTCTTATTTTCCCACTGTGACAGTGTTTGTGTCACTTTAACAAGTTTTGTTTTAATCAAACACTTCTTTAGTTTTACCCTCACAAGAACAGGAAAATATCCGTGTCCATGTTTTATTGTTTGCAGGTCATTTCTATCAGATGGAAACACTGAAAGCATCAAAACCACCAACAGTATGACTGCTGATACAACCAGTATTACTACCGCTGCTGCAGCTGATAGTAGTACTGCTGCCACTGCTGCTGCACCATCTGATGATCAAACAGGTACTCAACAGTAGATGTAGGATAATCTCGATATTGATGATATGACTTGATAAGTTTCTGAAAAAAGCAATGTGAATGAATGTTACTTGGTTTTATGAAACAGAGAAAAATGTATTGTTTTCATATAACTTCTGGATGTTTTTTTTGTTTGTTTGTTTGTTTTTTGCTGAGCAAGTATCTGTAGTTTTTATCTTTAAAAATCCTTGTACTGAACTGTATTACTGTTTTGTGGTGTGGCAGATGTGGCAAACCAATGTCTGTCTCGAATGTGCAGCTAATTTTTGTACGCTTCTTTACAGAGGATGAGGGGAAAAGTGAAGGAGATAGCGTTGCTGTGGCAACGGCAGACGCTGACTTACCAGGTAAGAAGAGTGCAAGAGATTTGTGTCAGTCTCAGGTGAGTCTCTGTCATTTACTCTCAGGTGTTGTTGTTGTTTTTGTGTGTTTTTCTAGACGAGAAGGAGGAGGTAGAGGAAGAATGCAGGGAGGAAGTGTCTGTTGGAGATGAGGAGGGTGAGGAAGAGCTGGGAGGTGAGAAAGATGAGGAGGGTGAGGAAAACAAGAAAGGTGAAGAAGATGAGGAAGACAAGAAGGCTGAAGAAGATGAGAAAGACAAGAAGGCTGAAGAAGATGATGAACACAAGGAGACTGAGGATGACAAGGAGGGTAAGAAAGACTCATCCACCATTGTTGCACCTTTTAGATTAAACTTGCATGTTCTCATCATATTCATACTCTGTCAGCAAGTGACATCCAGCAAGTGTCTGATTATCAGCCAGGTAACTTTACCATCTTCCTTCATCCTCCTTCAACTTCTTCATCTTCTGTTTTTTCTCTGACTTCCTGTCTTTCTGTCTCCATTAGCACCTGTGGAGCCTGAACAGGAGTCATTGACGCCGACCAGAGACAGACCAGGTACAAAGGAACAAATCTGTACAAACAAAATTCTGCCTTTATATTTTTAATAACACAAAAAGATAAACATGTATGTCAGTATTATTGATCCTATATATATATATTTCCTGTTTGTAGCTCCTCCTAGCAGTCTGGCTTTGTCAGGGCCCCGACCAATGAAGAAGAAAGTCCTGGTGGCTCCAGCGCTCAGTCTGTCATTAGGTAGCAAAACCATAACTGTTAATGTGATCAATCACAAGCGTTAACTGCGGCTGTCTGCTGGAACTACAAACTTCTTGTCACTTTGTCTTGTTGTCGAGTTCAGATGTTGTTGTTTCTTCTTCAGATCGCAGCGAGTCGGCAGTCTCTGATGACTTCCCTATAGGCTTCCTTTCCCCCTCACCTGATGATGAAGACGACGCAACACTCGACTTTGACCTGGACGCCATAGAGACGCCCTCTGACAGCGAGTCACTGCCCTTTCCTCTCTACGACCTGGACGTGGAAGGTCAGAGGTCAGAGGTCAAACAGCCTGTAGATGCTAAACTTTGTGACCACCTGTTTATTGTCTTGTCCATGGTTTTCCAGATGACCTGCGACGTCTAGGTGTGGCGTCCGGCCGCCGCCGCAAACCCCGCGGCTCCAGCCCCAGGTTCTTGTCTCAGACTGGTTCTGTATCAGGCATCGACCAGAGCAGCCTGGGAGCTCTGGAAAGGGAGGACATGGTGGACAGCCAGGGCACCAGGTGGCGCTGTTTCTCCACGGGCGAGCCTCCACAGGAGAGCCGGGTCAACATGAGCGTCCTGGAGCCATTTCTCAGAGTGCTGTCACACGGAGGTAGGGACCAGCTACCTGTCTCACCCTCACCTGTGCCCCGCCTCCACCTTCAACACCTGCTGTCAACTAGAAATTAACTTTTAACTAAGGTGTCAAGAAGCTAGCTCTGAACTGGACTGAATATATGAACTATCCATAAACTGAGGGATCAAGGCGTTAGCGCTAAGTTAGGTTGTTCTAAAAACGAACTCAAAGCTAACTGGATCTAGAAGTTAGCTCTGAGCTCAATGTGAATAGAAACTAACAGTAAGCTAACTGGATTTTGAAATAAACTTAAAGCTTATTGTACCAAGTAGCTAACTCTAAGCTGACCGGACATGACGCTAGTTTTAAGCTAACCAGACCTAGAAGTGAGGTTAAGCTATCTGGACCTAGAAACTGATTTTAAGCCAAATGAGCTAGATGCCAGCTCTAAGATAACAGTCGAGAAGCTTGCTCAAAGCTAATTAGACCTCGAAGTCAGCTTGAAGCTAACTGGACATAGACACAAACACTAAGCTGAAGCTTGAATCCAACCAGACCTGAAGCTAGTTCTAAGTTAAAGCTAACTCTAACCTAAGCAGACATAGAAGCTAAGTGTACGTTAGCTACACCCATAAACAAACTAAACTGACCAAACCAAAACCTTTATCATAGTGTAAAGACGAAGTTTGTTTTTAAGTGTATTTATAAAATCAACTGAATGATGTTTTAGTGCCTTTAACACCTGATGTCATCTCTCAGGTTACTATGGAGACGGCATGAATGACATCATTGTGTTTTCCTCCTGCTACCTGCCGGAGAACAGTCTGCAGAACTACCAGTATGTGATGGACAACCTGTTCAGGTAAATAAAACATTGTCTCAGGGCACAATGTGTCCCAGTGCGACCAGTTAGACCAGTTTAGCTGACAGTCAGCAGAGTTGATCCTCACTGTTCAGCTGTACATCAGACAGTAGAACTGATCAGATTACTGAATTATGAGGTTTTGTTTCTGATTTGATGCAATTATGTCGGCCTCACTGCTGTCTGTCTGTCAGGTTTGTTGTCGGCACTCTGGAGCTGATGGTGGCGGAGAACTATGTGATTGTGTATCTCTGTGCTGGAGGTCAGAAGGACAAACTTCCAGGAATCAGTTGGCTCAAGGAGTGTTACACCACCATCGACAGGAGGTCAGGCAAACTCTTCTCTCCGTCATTGCTGTTCTGTTCCTTTAGTGTGAGTCCAGCAGGAGGCGTCACATCCTCCCAGTTTAACAGCAAAGGATCCACAAAAACCCGATAAAAATGTCAGTAAATGCCATTTTGCTCAGACACGGAATTATTGTTACGGAGCAAATTTTCATATCAATACATTGTTTTTCCATTTTGACCATTTGGCTTCTAACTGGTTTTTGTTTTTTGTTTTTTCTAACTTTGGTTCTTTTTTGTGTGTCCTTTGCTGTTTTATTAAAACTTTATCAATGAATTTACACTCACTTTACAAGTCTGTCTGTCTGTCTGTCTGTCTGCAGGTTGAGGAAGAACCTGAAGGGCTTCTATGTGGTTCACCCCACCTGGTACATCAAAGCTCTTGCCACCATCATCAAACCCTTCATCAGGTCCGCAACAAGTAACAAACCAGGCTGGTTTTTGTTTCTTTGAGTCTTTTCCTCCTGGCAATCTCTTCTTCTTCCCTCTTCTTCTTAGCTCTAAGTTCAGCAGGAAGCTCCAGTTTGTCAACAGCCTCCAGGAGCTTTCTGACTTCATCCCCACTGAGCATGTGCAGATCCCAGACTATGTCAGAGAGTGAGTGACATTCATTCATTCATTCATTCATTCATTCATTCATTTGTTCATTTGAGCCAAATAAGAAGTAGAAAGAGTGTTAGGAGTATTTCACATTTTAAATATTAAATTAAATTAATGAATATTAAAATTGTATTTTTAAAAGACACATTTAAATAAACTTATTGTTTATTGTTTTATTGTTTTTAAAACTTATTTAAATCATCATATTTAAATTATTTGGATTATTATTAAATTAAGGGAAGCAATTAATTATCCTCAGTAAACAACCTTTTAAAATTATCTTTAAAAAAATAAAAATAATAAATATATATATATATATATATATATATGTATATAAAATGAATTGTCTAATTATTACATAATTCATAATTAAATGTATCATTATAATATATAACAAATAATTATTCTATAAATAATATTAACCAAAATGTTTTTATAAAGTATCAATCTGTTTGAATAGAAATATTCTAGATCCTTATTTTAAGAATATTAAATGATGACTCTAAGCATAAACAGAAGGATTTTCAGCTTCAGTGTCTTTTCCTGATGATGTTTTATGTTTTCCTGGCAGGTATGACCAGAACCTGTCCGGGTAAAACTCCTGCCATCTGTTGTATTTCTACAAACAGCTGCCTGCTCCAGTCCTCCTCCAGCAGGGGGCGCTGCAGCGTGTCACTAAAAGATACTTTGTCAGTGTGGAAGGAGAAACCCTGGCTCTGTCAGCGGGCACCACTTTGCTCAGATTTGACCCAAGATGGCGATGAAGAACAAAAAAAAAAAAAGTCAGACTTCATGAGTTTAGTAAACAGTGTTAATGGGGGCTATAACAGATGATCCTGATGTTTCAAACTAAAAGCACAGTATCAGATAAACAGAAAGAAAACATGTGTTCCTGAATTTAAACCATTTCATTAATAGGGCAAACATTTCAAAGTGTTGTACTGTTCTTGTATATTTTTATTACAGTATGACGCACATTTCTACAGACACAGTTACAGCGAACACCACGAACTAAAATAACAGCGCGTCTTAGAATCCACAAGCATTTATTCACTTGTACAGCAAGTTATAATCTTATTTAAGATTTTGTTTAATGTTAATGAGTTAAAAAAGAATAATAAAAAAAAGAATAATCATCTTTCTGAAGTCTGAGTTTTGCAGTGGATTTTTAAAACAAACTTTCCAACAAATCTTCGGAAAATCTAAAAACGCCTCATTTTGTTTTTGTAAGGATGTTTGTATGTAAACCCGTTTTTAAACATAAAGTTTAGGTCATACAGAGCAGAGGGAGATGTTTTAAAGGTGTTTTTTTATTTTAATGGTTGTAGTTAAATATGATCTAGAATGCTTTGACTTGTCAAAGAGGTTTCAGTAATGTTCAGTAATTTTCAATCCGAGGTTACTGCAACCTGGTGAAGGTTCTAACTCTCCTCGACGCACTTTCAGTTCCTGAACCATCAACTCTGCCAGAAGTCGTCAAGACTTCTGGAAATTGTTTTGCTGCTGAATAAAATCTTGCTGCTTCCGTATTGTGGTGTTTATTTGAGTTTGAAACTATTCTGAGTAGCCCTAGTTAATGTTTAACCAGCTGCTTTGACCCACTTTTTCCAACCTCTTCCATTAGCGTTGATGCTTGTGAAAACTCCAACGTGAAGTCTTCGGAGCAGACAACTGTTTATAGTTTCAGAGATTCTTGTCAGAGCAAAAAAAAAAACTAAAGTAAAGCGAGAACATGTGGGGGAAGGTGTTGAAAGGCTTCTGCAATACCAAGCACTGCCATGTTTATCCAGGAAACTGTGTGATGGAAGTATCAACACAGCTGGACGTGTCAACACACATTCATACCGTTGACAGTATAAAGAGATGGACGACCCCTCTGTGATGTTACCACAGATTTCCTGTAGAGCAGTTTTGAAGCTCAGTGTGGTGGCTTTGGTCTTCGTCGTCATCTTAGGAGGACCCGACTCCTCCTAACTCCCAGCTTATCCAAAAATGAGCAACAAGGTGGCGCATGAGTAGAGTTGAGAGCCATGATCACCCACCTGTCACACCTCATTATGCAGAATTTTAAGCCCTAATGCAATGGCAGTGGACGGGTAGTATAAAAAGGACTATTGCACAGTTGTCATGAGCAGGGAAATCAGCTGTTTTTTTGTATCAGGCTGTTAACATGTTCATTTCTGCTGGAAAGTTGGACATTTTAACATGGAAGTCTATGGGGATTGACTCACTTTTGAAGCCAGCCTCAAGTTGCCACTTTAGGAACTGCAGTCTTTGGCACTTATTTTTGAACCCAGGATGTTGCCTCTTAATTACAACGAAAAAATCTCCTACAGGCAGAAATGCTTTTACTCCATCAATGTCTGTATGTTCTTTGTTTTTCTCGACAACTGTTCGGTCAATCTACGTCAAACTAGGTGGGTGCGTGGCTGGAGACCCGAGTATGTCCAGTGTCAAGTTTGAAGTCGTTTGGATGTGCGGTTATCTTATTTTGGCTAAAAATTGCTTTGTGCAATGCTTTCAGGACAGTGTGTTTTCAGTGATGTCCTCACCAAACACGACACCAACAGCCATGTGTGCACAAGATGCATGCCGATCACTACATAGATAGATCACAGATGGATCCGGCAAGCCACAGCCGTGCACATAGAGTTACAGCACAAAACACGTTATGAGTACCGCACTGCAGTAATGATTTTACATTTTGAAAACACAAACAGATAATATTCGTAAAACATCCTGAGAGATTTTTCTCACAGCTCTACGAAAATGACAAAAACATGCTCAGTTTTTATAACACCTGTGCAGCATTTAAGAAAAATGTGTGATTGTTACATCTGTCCAGGGACGGCAGAAGCATCTGGTGCATGTACAGAGTGATTTTGAATGCTAATGTGTGTCATACCTGTTCGATGCACCAACAAAGTGGGAAATAAAGAGCTAATAATAGACCATTTTGGGGTTTGAAAGGGGCCATATCACTCCTGGGGCCTCCAAACGGCTGGATGTGGCCCTGGACGTGGTTCTGTCTGAGTTTTCAGGTCCTGCAGGTCCCATTCAGATCATCAGAGTGAACACTGTTTGAGCAGGAACACTGAGGTCATTTATAAAGGACAGAAAAGCACAAGTGTGGGGGAGTAGCTGTGTTGCTCATGTTGTGAGGACACACAGTCACACTCTGGGGATTTGCCCAAGAGGTAAATCATTACATTTTACTGTAAAGGTGAGTTTTAAGATCAGGGTTAGGCTACATTAAGGTTAGTTCTGCAGGAAAGGAACATAATGTCCTCCAAAATGATGGAAACCCGATTGTCTGTTTGCCTGTAACTGGTCAGCTTGAACCCAGCTGCTGGTCAGGAAATGGAGGCTGACAGGAAGGAAGTGAGGTAGCTGCTGAGGAAACTCCATAAACAGGAACACAGAGCAGACTGTGTGTCAGCCTGCGTCCAAGGTAACTGCTCTTTCTGCTGTGTTTCACACATGAAGAAACTGTCAGTGCCAGAAAGTAACTAAAAACATTCTAACATTACATACACACTGGATGTATGTTGTACCTTTTACTACCATACACAAGTCTGGGTCCGTTACTTTGGAATGCACTAAACACAGATTACATGGCAGTTTTGGGAATGACTGATCCATTGGGTGACGAAAACATGTAATCTAATCTGATTCCTTTTAGATTCGTTCCAAGTCAAACATTAAATTTGTGTATTTTATTTGTTACACAGTCTATGGGGGCACCTCAGTGGCAGCCAACAGCTGGAGGTCTTGGATTTCATTCAGGTGTTGTTGATAAGATGCAGACGTTTTGTGGTGATTCACGTAGCTCTGGCATAAAACATGTTTTAGTTACTGTTTTTCAAATATGACCTAATATAGAACAAGACAGAAATAGCCTCTTTGAGTCATGTTTTAACCGGAGTAGCTTACGTTGTGCCTCATGCGACCCAAGCACATGTTCAGAAACTAGAAAATCTTTCAAATGAAGTCCCACACGTGCATTTTGACTGCACAGTTCCTCTGTTCTGAACTTTCTTATTTGCCAAATGGGAAAAAAAAATTCTATAAAAAGTGGAGGATGGTAATTCAGAAACTGAAAACAAACATTTACAGCATTTACCAGTTTCTAGGATCAGGTTACAAGATCTGCTGAATCTGACTTAAATTATGGAGAAATCACACACACATGAAAATGTGAACCCTTCCTGAAGCCTGAGAAACTTTTGTTTGATCAAGGAAAGCAAAATCACGCAAATCCTCTCAACGTAAAGCCGTAAAACACTCGATGCTGAGAAAGAAAAGAAGAAATCTTTTTTCTTGGTCCAGTGATGGGAGGAGGAATTCTGCGGTTTAAAATGTGTATAAAGTTGAAACGCAGAGCTTTTAGGAAAACAAGCCACGTTCTAATGGAAGTTTTGAACCGCGTGTTGGTTTGTATTTGAACTGGTGGAACATTAAGAACACATGACATCACACACACACACACACACGCATGTTTAGCCCGTGTGTGTTTCCCACACGCTCAGCTCGTAACAAGCCACCAGCAACCACGTCTTTAATTTTTCCACTCGTGTTGTTTCCTCCTCAGTGCTGGACTGGCGTTTCCGTGGCAACGCACAGTTTAACCATCATTATTACAGCTCTGTGGTCTGAGCACAGCTGCTTGTAATAAAACACGATGCTCAAGTGTAACGCAGTCTGTGAACAGGGTCATACATGTAGAAACACACACAAACACAGACGTTCCTGTTGATTTATTCACAACCATATTCGAGGGTTTAACTGGACACTGTCAGAAAAAATACTGATATTCAGGAAAAACATCATGAACATTTTCTAAACAGCTATAATTACCATTGTTTTCAGACATCCACGCGAACACAACACAGCACTCCTACAAGTCATTTTGTCCTCCGTGCTCATTTAAAAATATCTTTACAGGAGTGCAGAACTATATTGTGGCCTTTACAAAACTACACTCGCTTTTTTTTTCCTTTTTTCCATCACACATCTTTTCCTACTAATAATTGCACCAACAATTTTACAAATTAATCTGTTGTGGTTGTGAGGCTGTGTGCAAATTAAATTACAACACAAATCGTATTTCTCTATTGGAAAGAACTTTGGGTCTGTTGGTTTAAATGTGTTATATAAATAGTGGTAATTTGACTAATGAACCGTTTAGCCTTCATTTTGCTTGCTCTCTCTGCTGTATGAAGCGCAACTACCTGTTATTTTAATTAACAAATAATCTGTTGGTGATTTTCTGCATCAATGGATTCACTGATTGGTCTGTAAAAGAAAACAGCGATAAGTGTTTCTCAAAGCTCAAAACGATGTCCTCAAGTGTGTTGTTCAGTCCACAACCCAAGGATTGTTCAAACCAATTAACTGATTACAAACATAACTGGCAATTAATTAATTGGCTGACAGCTGTTTTGTTATTGGTCGCTGCTCTATTGTATAATGGAAATTAAAAACAATATTCTCTGATTTCTTTCCTCTTCTATGATAGCTGCCAATATTACACAGTGTTTTATATTAGCTTAAACAACTACAGATATTAGTTTAAAAAACCCCAATATTAGTTTAACCAGCTGCTGTTTTTCAACAACGACTAATGTAAGCCTAAATACCTGTTATTATTAGCTTAAATAGCTGCTGTTATTAGCTTAAACAACCGCTAATCTTAGCCTAAACAACTGCAAACATTAGCTTAAACAGCTGCAAATATCACCTTTAACAGCTGCTAATATTAGCTTAAACAGCTGCATATAAAACCATAACCAGCTGCTAATGTTAGCCTAAACTGCTGCAAATATCACCTTTAATAGCTGTTAATATTAGTTTAAACAGGTGCACATATAACTATAACCAGCTGCTAATATTAACATAAACTGGTGCTAAAAACAGCTGCTTATAATCAGCTTAAACAACGGCTAATATTCGCTTAACCAGATGCTAATTTAACTTAAAGAACTGCAGACATTAGCTTAAATGGTAGCCAACATTAGCTTTAACAGCAAGAGATTAGAATCTGAGCGTTAACATGAATAGCCTGAGCTAATATTTAGTATTTAAATCAACCTTTACCTAAGAATACACATTTTTCATAAAGTGCTATGACTTCATTTGAAAAAAATTCTAACTTTATCCTTTCAACATTGCAGCGAGAGTTCAAAAACTACAATTCTATTCATGAAAATGATCACTTTATTCTTTAAACACCGCAACTAATCTTGAAAAACTACAACTTTACTCTTCAAATATAACCTGAATTAAGACGTAAGACATAATGATGCGTATTCTGTTTCCGATGTTTCAAACCATCACTGTTAATATTCTTCAACACACACTCACACACACAGACATTTGGAGAGAAAACAGCAGATTTATTCAGCCGTCGTGAGACACGAGTTACATAACGAGGAGGAATAAAGTCAATCTGTATTTCTGTTTCTGCAGAGGAGGAAGAAGTTACATAACAAAACCAAACAGCAAATACAAAAAGTCATCCTCAGTCACACAGAAATCACACATTCATGTCACTTTAACACAAAATACATTTCACTGCATATGCTGTGTGAAGACTAATTAAAAAGACACCTTATATTCTGTTTTAAATTTGAGGTTAATTTATGACTTTGAAGGAAAAAAAAACAAACTGCACTATAATTTTTCTCTGCCTGCTGTTGATGTTTCACTCTCATAATGTCAACAGTAGTTTTACAGTTTAGAAAATCAGGTCCCTAAATATCAGGATCCAGCATCGGAAGTAGTGAACGATGATCTCGTCTGGATGAATTAGTGTCTCGAAAATGACGGTATTGTGTGCACAGTTTTACTTTTTCTGCAGAATTTATTTTTAAAAAACGTACATATTCGTTTGTGGATGTTCATTATCTTGTTCACAAAACAGAAGTAGGATTATTATCTAATATCTTGTACAATTCACTACACTGTGCACACAAGATAGCAACTTTCTGGAAAAGGAATATCATCTTCTGGGCTTCAGAACGCTGTAAAATCCAGACTTTAATAATTTAAGTCTAACTTTTCTTTACCTCGTGCGGCCTGAATACTTTTCTCCATTATTTATTACCTGTTCCAGACGATTAAATCAGCAGTATCACTTGTTGTATTTAATTTCAGTTGTGCTTTGTGGCTCCACATTTGGAGGTGGACGGGTGATGGTGACTTCAGCCATGGCTCCGGTTTGATTACCATTGTTTTAGTCTTCGTTTTGTTTTAAGATTCACTTAGACTTTCATTTTCACTCACTGCTTACTTGCACTTTTTATTTCTGTTTAGTAAAGTAGTTAGAAAAAGGTCATGTTTTGGACTGAGATTCACATTTTTCATGTTTACCTCATGTTACATGCTTCTACTTTGTATGATTTAAGGGTGACGTCTTTATCAGTGATACGAACAGATGATACCGGCCCCAGTAGAAACTGAAGGAGGCGACCTACAGCTGACATCTGTGGGGCAAGAGAACACCTGATAACGTCTGAATCAGGTACATTTATATTAATCTGTAAAATAGTAAAAACAGGAGGCAGGTTCAGGGTCACTTCTAGGTTCAGTGTGTTTCTCAGATGCCGCCAGGTCGGCAGATCGTCATTGAAACCGCTGTGAGTTTCGTGATATCTATAAAATATAATTCTTGCTCACAGTTTTCTGGACCACAAACCAGAACCACCACAGCTGAGTGAGCCTGGCTAGAGGTTTTCCTCATTCACTTCAATACACCAACAGTTCAACAACCCCCCAGAGGACGTCAGAGGAACTGCAGCTCAGGACACCTCAGCTGTGAAGGCTGCTGATTGGTCCATATCAGATTAAAGTCTACTTAAAGGTGTGAGCAGGTCAACAGCTTCTGCAAGAAGACTATTAGCTGAAACTGACTTTTTATTCAGTAACTCCTGCAGGTTTGGACAGCAGGACCCACCGAGGCTCAAGGTGCCGAAAGTCACAGAAAAGCTTTGTGATCATTAATCTTACAATAATAATATTCAGAATGAGACAATAATACAAACACAGCTCAACAGAATCTTCCATAAACCACAACAAATAAAGCATAAAAACCATTTGATAATAATAAGAAAGCTTGACGGAACAAATTAAACAACATATTTCATGTTCAGGTCATATGTTCAGGAGACGTTGAAGGGAAAGTGCTCTCCAGTGTTGTCGGACTGTAAGCAGAGACTGGGATGGAAGAGGAAGAGGAAGAGGAAGAGAGAAACTATGGCCGAGATAAACAACTTCAGCAGCCCGCGACTGATCCTGAGAGCAGCTCCGAGTTTCCAAGAATCACTATGAGGCAGATTGAACCGAGAGGTCTGAAGATTTGAAGACATCGACGGCAACCAAACGATGCTCTCAGTCAGCACAAAGTAATTAAAAGGGATTGAAAAGTTCTGGTTCACAGCAGAACGAAAAACGTTTCTGACATTAAAACACATCTGAATGGATGATATTTCTGTGTTGTTTCACCTCATGCTTCCAAGTTTACGACATTTTCTGCACCAAACCTCTGTAGTTTTGCCAATAGAAGTCTGTGACGAGCCAAGTAGAATAGTTTTACAGGGAACGGTAGGAAAGAGGAGGGAGTGTAAAAACTCCCACACTCTGAGGAATCCAGTGAACGCACCACAAGGACCAGCAGTAGCAGCAGCAGCTCAGATTTTCCTTAAACAGACTTTTTGGCTCCATCAGTTTCGGCCGCAGGGAGGAAGTGGCCGGTCGCCACGGCGAGAGGGAACACCGTGACTCAGCGGTTTCCACGGCAACCATTCATCATTCAGATGGATTTCCCCCCAAGGAGCTACTGCTGCGTTCACATACGTCTGCACCTTTTTCTTACATCTGTTTGTACAGTTCTACAATTTCATTTTGCAGATGCTTTCATCCAAAGCGACGCACATCTGAGAGCAGATACAACACAAGAGGATGTCAACGGCTTTGCTTTCATTTGAAACTTTTGTCCATCCATCCATTCGTTTTCTGTCCTGTGGAGGGTTGTGGGGAACTTTTATCCGTTTTGATGTTTGTTTATTCACCTAATTTATCATGTGGAGCAGAAACTAAGCTTTGGAACTGTGACAGAAGTGAAAAAAATCAATCAGTCAACACTGATTTATGGTGAAAATGGATTATTTGCTAATTAGAAGAACCAGAAACAAAAATTAGCAGAAACAAAGTGGACAGTCAAGTTAGTAAGTTAGCTAGCTAGTTAGTGTAGAGAAGCATTTGACACATTTGGACCATTTGGATATAATTGCTGGAAAATACAATTGAACATTTACATAAATAAATAAAGTGTGAAAATTTGTAAATTATTTAGAAAATTGAACAGAGTTTGGTTGGTGGTGGAGCATCAATGTTAAATCCAGGCCCTGGACCGTTTCTTAGAAAGTGCTGGAATAACAAAAAAAACATTTTATCATTTTCTTTCTTTTAATTACAGCTGATATTTTTTTAAAATGTTACCACAAACTCACTTTTTTTTTCTTCTAACGAGACTCAAAAACTGATTTCATTTTTATAGGAATATATTAAAAGTATTTTTTATCTGTGAGTCCATTAAACAACTCCACCCACATGTCAACCAAAACATCCTAAAGTTTGAGAACGTTTGAATCAGGAGCAGATGAATTAAAACAGCAGAAAAACATCTGTCTTAAAAAACACTCACAATAAAAAGCAGGAAAACACTTGATCAAACACCAGATGCAGCATGAAATGTTTTAAACAAAAGTATCTCCACGTGTCACTTCAGGAACAGAAATGTGTCGGCTGAAGACCCGTTTAGGGCCCGCCGACCGCAGTTTGAACAGTCGAGTGACGGGAGGAATAATTCTGCAGCAAAAAAGACGCGTCTAAAGTGGAAACAAAGAACTTTTACAGAACTGGGTTGTTTTCTAATGGGACTTTTGAACTGTGTGTCCTCTCAGAGTTCAGTGGAGCGACGTCTATATTTAAACTGGGAGTATTAAACACACACACACTCACACACACACACAGTCCAGTGTAGCAGGGATTCATGGGACTTTCCCATCTCCTAAAACAAGAGTCTTTCATCATTCAGCACCAGCAGTGGGGCTGGCCACACTGAGGCATCCTGGGAAATAAAGTTCGATGATGTCATCACTGTGGCCATGTGATCCCTGAACAAATGCAAAGGCTGGAAAAACAGCAAGAAAAAAAAAAGTGTAATAATCCTTTAAAAGCTGAGCGTTGAGCAGAATGAAGTAACCTGGGGAATGAAGTCCAGGTAGGAAACACTCCAGTCCGGAAAATGTCCCAATGAATCCTGGGAAATGTAGTCATTTTAAAAAAAAAAAATCTGTGAGGGATTTAACACTTTTGATCCTAAAATTACAGACATTCTGTCGTTTATTGGGAATCATGACTAGAAAAGGATGCTGGGAAATGGAGTCCATTGATGCCATTTGCCTGTTTATTGTAATACTGACGGGGGGAAACCACGACCAAGTCTGCCTTCTAATAGTAAACAGCATGTCTAATTATCCGAACCAAATTCTTTCTTTCATAGTGAGTTCGATAATAAAAGTGTTTAATGTGGTAAAATGCGACAGTAGGTAAAGCTCAGAGGCATGCTGGGAGATTCGGTCCTTGTCTTTGTGGGGTTTTTTGATTTTTTTTTACAGGATCAGATCCAGAGCTGGTGGTTTGTTGGATGTAAAAAAACACCTCAGCAGGGCAGGATTCTCCGTCTGGTTGGATGGTTTTTAACAGCAGGCGCTGATTTTCAGTCTTGGCTAATAAACAATAAAAATAAAATGAAAAGTCGATGTACGAAAGCGGACAGCTGGGCGGCCACATTTCACGAAAACTGAATTTCCACAGTGAAATCTGGCTTTTTCCAGGCCAGGACAGCGCCCCCTGCAGGTGGTTCGCTCAAGGTCACTTCAGCAGGGCAGGAGGTGCCGTCGAGGCCTCCGGCTGGCGGTCGGATGGTGGAGGAGAGGCTCAGAGGTTCAGAGGGAGGAGGAGGAGGTCAGTCAGCTGGTCTGGGTTCATTTCATACACTCCTGTAAATAACAGACGCACAAGAGGATGTCAAACACGAAACATCTAAAAAAGGATCCTGAGTTCAGTTCGTGCCCCGTACAGGCTGCAGAGGTCTGACTGCTTTAAGTGCATAGCATGCATACAGCTAAACATGCTGAGAGGGTTCATCCTCTGGAGATGAGCTCAGGAAGTTGATCAGTGCAAGTTTAGTAAAATCTCCCCACATGGAAAAAAAACATCACAGATCTTCTGTATGAGTTTCTGCAGGATTAATGTAATATATCGCAAATACACTTGTAATCTATACATCTTTGCCATGTATTTTATTGCTTTACTTTCATTCCTCGTCAGCCAACCAATCATATCGTAGACGAGGCCGAAGGAAAAATGGAGGAAAAGCCTCGAACATGTAGTGAAACCAAGCGTCTAACATGTAAGAGTATCTAACAAAGCCAGATATTTTCCTAAACGTAACCACGTAAGTCTGATGCTTAAACCAAACCAGAACGCAATGGAAAGGACAGAAAACAAAGCATAAGTCTGACGGTTTCCATCCAACTCTGGTCTTCTGGATGAAGGTTCAGCCTCAGGTTTAGGCCTCCATCCTCACAAATTTATGGCTCTTTCAAACTGGCCAACTTCACTACAACATCACAATTACATTTTATTATTATGTTCCTTTCAAAGCATCACTGAATGTGCAGTTCAGCTGTACAGGAACTTTGTTGAGACTGAGTTGCATTGAAAAACAAGTCCACCGACCGACTGTGCAGCAGCTTATTATAACGCACAGTTAAAAACAAGTGAGGATGACGCAGTTGTGAAGTCACCGAGGCATAGAGGGGATGTTTGGGCAGATGGATGGGCCAATAAAACATTAGTCTATAACACTGCCAGTTGTCTTGTCAGAGTTTCTTCTTTTAAACTGCCTCCTCACAAAGTTACATCTACAGAAGCAGCTAGAATAAACAGGGTTGTTTTTAGTCTGACGGTTCTAATCGAAACTGTGTATGCAACATACTTTGTGAAACCTTATTTATAGCCTTTTCTTCTACTGATTATGTAAAAAAAAACAAAAACTCTACAGCGTTTGAAGGATCTAAACATCGCAGAGAAAAAGTCAAACAAAAAAAAGTCTTTTATTTCAGCTGTGTTGACTCTTTATAACAAGACACTATTGTAATCAATTAAACACGAGTTAAAGATGATTAAATTAGGCGACATGAAGGCAGCTGAACCACTTAAAACCATGGGAGTTCCACTAGAGCCTAACTGATCTTTAATTAAAACTAACAACATGTTTGTTGTGTATAAACTTAAACACAGCATTTGTTCATCAGAAGAGAGTCTGTGTTTTCTATATCTGCAACACTGAGAAGAAAGTAGGCTGATGTGTTGAAATGAAGCGTTAGTGGAAACAGAAACACTGATGGCAGGAGGTGTTTGTGTGTTTGTTTGTTTACCAGCTATAACAGGCTGTTCCTGCCGTTCATGTTTGGGCCTTTAGACCTCATCTGCTCCTGCACCGACCCCGACTGAGAATAAAGGAAACAAGGTTTTATTAGTACATTCAGAGCTGGTCAGAGGCATCAGGAGGAAAAAAGCAATAAAAAGAAGAAGAAAATCAATTAGGATAAAAACAAACAAACAAAAAAACCCCACCTACAATTACATTAAATGACATAAAACAAAACAAAATTGCTAATTTTAGGTTCAAATTGCCTCAAATGCAACAAATGAAAGAACACAAACAAAAGCAAACTCGATAAATAAAAATGTACTTGTCTAAATTAACATCTTTCAAACATATGTCACTTTATTTTATAGATATTCCCAAAATTTTAGATGTAATTTCTTTTTTTATTTAAGAAAATTCACTATTCTGCTATTTTTAAATTTTAAATCCATGAAATGTACATGTTACAGTGGAAATTGTACAGCTAATAATTCTTTATATAAATGTTATAAATTCTTTACTTCATGTTAAATTTGCTCAACTTAACATTTTAGTAAACAGACAAAAGTTACAAGTTCTTAGTTAATTATTTTTTTTAATTGAAATGGTCAAATTATTAAAATACAAAAACTATTTATATAAAAAAAACTTTTATTTGGAAAAGGGTTTATATTAAATGAATAATACTACATATTAAATTATTTTATTAAATCAAAATATAATAAATTAGGTCAGTTTCTGATAAAATTTACATTCTCAGAGGAATCAAGGGAAGGAAGCATCAGGAAGCGAGGAGGGGTGTGTTTGACCTCTGACCTCATCAGAGAGAACGACCAATCAGCACAGCGATGACGTCACCAGACGCCATCACTCGACTCCGGCTGCCGATGTCCTGTTACGTAAGTGCAACCTTTACAATTTGATGTAATTTTAGTTTAGCTATTTAGTTTTTATATCTATTTTGTTGTACATATTTGTATGTATTTCAATTCATTATCTACTTTTTTTCCCTCCCATATTACTGGAATTTTATTCTCAGGTAATTTGACTCAGAGTTAATTTTCAGAGGCGAGCCGTGAGACAGAAAAGCTAAAATGGGAGCAGGAAGGATGCAGCGCGACGGGACACTTCCTGACACACACACACACACACACACACACACACACACACACACATGAAGACAGTGTCTCTCTGTCCTCATGTTGGACTGAAGCCAGATCTGCTCCCAAAATGCTTTTTTTTTGAAAATTTGGGGAAAAGCCTTAACGTACAGTCACATAACGCACTGACAACAGGTAACCAGACATGTAAAGAGACAGACAGGTAAAGAGGCAGGTAAACAGACAGACAGGTAAACAGACAGACAGGTAAAGAGGCAGGTAAACAGACAGACAGGTAAAGAGGCAGGTAAACAGATAGGTAAACAAGTAAACAGGTGTGAGGTCTGACCGGTTGCAGGCCTTCTGCCATCTCTCCAGAGCCGATGTGCGTGAGGTGGATGAAGTTGGTCGGCTCTCCGATCATGCTGCGATCAATCTTCCTCCTCTTCTTCTTCTACACACATGCAGACGCACAAACACACACACAGTCGTGACATTAATAAGGTGGCTGATGTTTCTCCACATGTCCACAAACTCACATCATCTGTGCGAATCTGTTATAAAAACAAAAAACGTGACGCAACACAAAGAAAGGCAAACCACGCAAAGAAGCTGCCGGGCCCTCCAAAATAAAACCATATGAGCAACACGCACCTTAATTTGAAGTGTTTAACACAGGACAGACTACGTGGGTCTTTTGCGTCTCTTTGTAGTTGTTTTGTGTATCTACCTTGTATTTTTTGTCTCTTTCTGGTCAATTTGTGTTTTTTTTCTTGTGTTTTGTGCATCTTTGTGGTTGATTTGTGTATCTTACATGTATTTTGAGTCTCTTTGAGGTTGTTTTGTGTCTTTTTTTGTTCATATTGTGTATTTTTGTGGGGGTTTTTTGTTTCTCGCTTGGATTTTGTCTCACTTTCTGGTCGTTTGGTATCCATTTGGGGTTGTTTTGCATCATCCTGTGGTCATTTTGGGTCTCTTTTTCGATCATTTTGTGTGTCTTAATTGAATTTGTGTTTTCATTTTGTGCTTTTGTTTGTGGTCAGAACTGAAGAAACCTCTGAGATGAGAGATAAAATATGATTAAAAACAAAAAGTCCACTTGTGAACTTAAATTTGGAGGGTTTAACGTAGATAAAACTGTGAGCGTGTTTATTGCGTGAAAACAACATTTGACAGGTGAAATGAGGTTTTAATTTCAGCCTCCCCACGGTGCTGCTCGCTGTGCTGCGTTCAGGGACACTCTGAGCTCTGGCAACCAGCCACTGAACGCCTCATTAAAATCCCATTCTGCTCCCAGAGTCCAGTTAATCCCGCTGTGAGGAAACACATCTCAGCCACAATCACAACCATTTAGATGTGATTTAAGAGGCTTATGCTCCTCAGGATTATTCTTATGTAACGCAGCAGAACTGAAGCGACGGGTTGGACTCGACCAGAACAAGAGGTCAGGTCTGCGAGATCACAAGAAATCCAGAGTTTGAGAAAAAGACAAGCTGATGTTCCTCGAATGAGCTCAGAGGTTTAATAGTTAAACTGGAAAGTAGAGAGATGGAAAACTCCTCATAAATGTGTTAAGTTTTTAATATTAGTTTTTTATTTTTAACTTTTTAATATTTAATTTTACTCTTGTATTTATTGTTTTACGTAACATATTTAATAAATATTCTTTTATTTAATGTCGCTTTTTAGGATTTACAAAAATGTTTTACTGTTAATACTTTTTACATTTTTTAAATTTGGTTGACTGCATTTTTACTTTAATTTAATTACAGTTTTCTTTTTTATTTATGTTATAATCAAACTTTTACATTTGTTATTTTTTTAATTATATTTTTTGTAGCTTTTCATTTTTTAATTTCAATTTAATTTATTAATTTATTAATTTTATTTAAATAAAAATATTTTCTTTTCTCTCTCTCTTTTTTTTTTAAACTTTTGGTTTTTTTCCCCCCCAGAAAGTGGTTTATTTATTTTTTTGACATTTATTGAGTCAAACAAAAGTATTGTCATTTGTCCTTTTTTTCAGTTTTCTTTTTCTAAATTTAATTTACTGCCCCATTTATTTGGGGCTTGTTGAGTCACATATCAAATGCTGACCATCTGTACATTCTCTAGTGTTTCTTTTCATCTTTACTAATCATTCAGGATCTACAGTGACACAGTGTTCGGTGCTAATTAAGAGGGAACTGCAGTAAGTGTTGGCTGCTACAAAGTCCAGTGATACTTGTGTTTTCAGGAGAAAAAAAACTGTCAATGAGGTATTGGAGAAGTGAAAACAGTAGTTAAACTGAGCAGAGATTCCTAGAAAGAAACAGAAACTGTTAAATCAGGCAGAACTGAGTGACTCGTTGAACTTGTTGGCCTCTCTGCAGCCGTCCTCTCCCTCTTAAATTTGCAGTTTTTCCTCTGCAGGCTGGTTCAGGAACATCATGTGAATATTTTCTGGCTGACAGCTGAAACCTGGATCAGACTTGTCCACTAACACACGAGCACGTTGGCATGGACCAGCTGGGAGTGAATCATCGCTCGGCCTGCAGGCCGCCGCCTCCTCCGCAGGGACAGCTGTCGTCATGGCAACCGCAGTGAATAAACAGCACTGGCTGACTAACTGGGAGAATCTCTTTATTTCACCAGGATGTTGAAACAGCTTTAATATGCTCATATGGCCCCGCCTCCAGCATTCTGCACCTGAACAATCAACCAGGTGAAGGAGGCCACCAAACAGATTCACACCAGATCACCGGATTTACACCATATCCTGTCGTTTTGTGTCTCTTTGTGGTAGTTCTGTGTTTCCTTCCTGTATTTTGTGTCTCTTTGTGGTTGCTGTGTGGGTTTTTCTTCTTGTGTTTTGTGGCTGTTTGTGATCAGCTTTATGTTTGAAGTTGTGAGTCGTCATTCCTCAGCCTTTTATTGTGAAATTCCTGCCTGTTCATTCTCCTTGATGCAGATGACTCACTGATTACATGATGATGATCATGAAGATGATGATGATGGTGGTGGTGGTGGTGGTGATTGAGAGCAGAGCCGCTGTTTATCACGTCAACACAGACGTTGCCAGGACAGTTTTTATTCTGCTGTTTGTTCAGCGAGCAGCAGCCTCGGTGTTACGTAACCCAACTGGTCTCGGTTTGTCCTGTTACAGAGCTGCTTTAAAGTCTGACATCATCGTCACCATCATGTTTGGGCTCTGAACAGACACGTCCAGCTCAGTCTGGGAGTCTCTGAAAACTTACTATGTTCATGATGATGAATTCTCCTGAAGGTTTATAGGTGTGACGACAAAAAGTGACATGCAAACAGTCACTGACAATGAAAAGCTTGAGGTCACCTGAGGTTGGACCGTGGAGGAGCCCAAAGGCCTCAGGGGGTCCAGGAGCTGTTTGAACTTTGATGTCAAGCTGAGAAAGTTTCAGTTGTAACTTCATACGAACAACATGTCGTCACAGTGTCCACACCCTGAAATGTTACCGTTGGTGAGACGTCTGTTGTAGCAATGCTTCACACACTGGCTGACGTTGGTGGTTTACACTAAAGTCATGACTAATGTTATTTGTTTGGACTAATGTAGTGACTAACATCTTGTTGAGGCTAACATACTGGCTAGAGTTACCTATTTGGGCAAACAAATAGCTAATGTTACTTTTCTAGGCTGACGCTGTGAATAATGGTACTTGTTTGGAATAATATAGCGACCAACATTATCTTGTTTAGGCTGACGTAGTGGCTAATGTTACTTTTTTTAATCAAAAGTATTGACTAATGTTACTTGTCTGAACAAACGTATGGGCTAATGTCTCCTGTTTGGGCTAACGTAGTGGCTAATGTCACTTGTTTGGGCTAACATAGTGGCTAATGTTACCTTTTTGGGTTGACGTAGTAGCTAAGGTCACTTGTTTGGAATAACGTAGTGGTGAATATTGTTTGGACCAATGTTGTTTGGGGCAGCATGGTGGCTAACGTTACTTGTTTAAGCTATAACAGTGACTAATATTACCTGTTCAGGCTTTTGTAGTAGCTAATGTTAACTGTTTGGCTAGGCAGTGGCTAATATTACTTGTTTAGGCTAACGCAACTGCTAATATTACTTATTTGGGGTAACACAGTCGCTAATGTTACTTATTTAGGCTATTGTAGGGACTAATGTAACATGTTTTGGCTAACATACTGGCATGTTACCTTTTTGGGCTAACGTGTTATTTGATTAGGCTAACATACTGGCTCATGCTACTTGTTTGGGTGAATGTGGTGGCTAATTTTACTTGTTTGGACCAACATAGTGACTAATGTTAGTTGTTTAGACTAAAGTTGCAACCAACACGATTTTGTTTGGACGAACATAGTGACTAAAGTTCCTTGTTTAGACTAATGCAGTGGCTATTGTTAATTGTTTTTAGCTTTTGTTGTATCAGGTAGCTGGGCACTTTAATAGAAATGCGATACCACCAATGCAGTGTTTTTAATACATGAAAGCTCTGTCCCAATTTTTTGTATAGAAGAGTTGATGTTGAAATTTCTTTTTTGGTGGTATGGCTGTGGTATCGAAAACTATAGAATTTTAATGGTGTTGGTACCGACTACCACATTTCTGGTACGGTGACACCTCCACCAAGCAGGGGTCCATCCATGCATATATCCGTCAAGCTTCACGGAGGGGCTCAGTTCAACTTCCTGAGTGAAGTCACATCTGGCATGGCTGTGTGTCTGAGTGTTTATTAAAGGTGTATTGTTGCAGCGCTACAATGGAACAAACAGAAACCTCTAAAAATACAGCAGAGGAAGGAGGGAGGCTCTCTGGAGAGAAACGCTGTGCGGTACAGCTTCCTGACATCAACGCCAACACGCTGCATGTCTTCAACGCACACCTGGAAAAGAAGCTCGCTGCTTCAACGTGTAGCGTGTTGCTGTTTGTAAGTTTTGTATTTCATGAGAAATGAAGTGTAAAAAAGAGAACTGAGAGGTCAGAGGTGAGGCGAAAGGGAAATTCTGTCATATGTTTGTTGTGTGTTTGTTTGTGTGTCTTACCGGCGGCGGTTTGGCCACCACACAGCAGCCCATCTTGTGCCAGAAGTCGCTCATGCCGATGCTCCGCCTGTCCAGCGGCCGGCTGCCACTCTCTGCTGCCGCCCTGCAGGCCGGAGGAGGAAGCGCAGCCTGAGGATAATCCTGGGGCATTCAGACCAGAAACTGCACCGACACTCAGTGGACTAATATCCCCAAGTATACCCCACCTCAGACTAAAGACTTCAAAAAAGTTCCGGGATATGAAATCAGGCGATTTACTGGATCCTCAAGAGGCGAAGAAGAACGAGATGTATTTCCTTAAAATCTGTTTCAAAAATCCAAAGCTTGTGTTTTAAATCCAAATTCAGAGCTGCATCTTCCGCTTGAACCTGTGGAGACACAAAAGGAACCAATTACAAACACATTTTTACGATTTCCTTTGATTGATTTAATCTAATTTTACAGATTTTCTAAGTTAAATTGGTTCATTTCATTTCAGTTTTCTGTGATTTTTCATATCTTCCTCATCTTTTCTTTGCTCTCTTAAAAGGTTCAACTTACGGCCTCGTTTTCCCTAAAAGTTAGTTACCTCTGCAAAAAGAGTTCAATTAGTTTTGAATTTTCTCTCAGTCTGCAGTAGAGTTGCAATGGATGTAGTGCCACCATTTTTCCACTATATGTAACACCTGTTCAACATATTGATTTGTTTTTGTGTTTTTCAACTTTTGTTAAATCAAAGAAGCCAAAGAAATTCAATTTTTGTTTTCCTTTTTTTTAGGCTTAACTGTGTCTTACTGCAAAAAACATTTTTGAGTGTTTCTGCTTATTGCCTCTGTTGTGCTGTTTTCACAGAGGTTTTTATTGAAGGATTTCTTTTAGTATTTATATTGGGAAGATACTGTTTGGGGCTCAGAGGGGTAAGAAAAGGGTGTAAGCGCTCTGATTGTAGCTTCTTAAATGTGAATATTATCTGGTTTCTTTCCTCCTTTCTCATAGTAAACTAAAAATCTTTGTGTTGTAGACAAGAAAAGACAACTGTAATATTGGGAAACACTGATCGACATTTTTCACCATATTTTTTGACATGTTATACCAAACACCACATAGATAAATCAAGAAAATAGTCAGCAGTTGCGGAGTTCATCTGCCGTTTGTTTCTCTGAACAAGAAGGAAGTTCAAAGATGAGTTGTTGTCTTGAGAAACCTGCCGCTGCTTGTGTAAGTTCTTTTGCAATCGGGCTGAGAGTTGTTCTTTGATTTGTGATTATCTCTTTCTTAATAATAAAGTGCTTGCTTATCTATTTTTGAGTGACATGTTGAACAGATACTACGATCAGACGGCCTGAACAGAAACCACAAATAAAGAAAAGTCGTCCAGCAAACACAGAAACAGCAGAGAGTCTGCTAACATGAGCTACCAAATTAGACTGAAACCAGTAAAACTCCTGAGTGTGTAGAATGAAAAACACTGTAATGGAATAACTGATCACGTTTTTTAGACTCTCTAGCAGCTCCACGTTCTCTAAAATCATCCAAAATGTCCTCACAAGGAGAGCAAACCAGCCGCACACTGTGGCACTGAGCTGCATGGGAACCAGACCCTCGGAGACGTCAACACGGCGAACACATTAGGCATGACTAAACACTGGGTGTGGTCCAAACACAGCACAGGAAGGCACACACACACACACACACACACACACACACTCAGGGCAGTGACCATGAAGTGAAGTGTGTGTTTCTGGGTGTTTTTCTCTTGTTGTTTTCAGAAGAAACACATTGAACTCCAGCTGTTAATTAAACCTGTATGTATTTAACACACACACACACACACACACACACCTGACCTTTGACCCCTCAGGTGAGATGTGTGCAGACTAATGACTGATTGCAGCAATAAAACGCAGTCGAAAGGTCGTTTACAGACTGAAGTCTGGTTGAACAGAAACTCTGGTTCTTACTTTCCTGCTCTGCTGGAGATTTATTATCTAACAGAACTCCTCAGTGCAGCCGCCTGGTTTCACAATACTTAACAACTCGTACCATGACATACAAACGTGCATTTATTTATTAATCTGCAGGGAAATTTCCAGCTTTCTTGTTTTGCTTTCCAGTAAAACGAGTAAAACATTGTCTGGTTCTGTGTGAAAGTACTGACTAGTCCTGAGGTGCACATGTGGGGTTTGGAACGTTAATAAGACATTTAAAAATACAAAACAACCCGTACGAACTTCTAACACATGTGCACCTGGGCGCGTCACTTGAGAAACAGCAGAAATCCACATGTGCATTTAAATGCACCACATGTGAAAAGTCTGAAAACCGACATGGCATATGTGAAGCAGTTGACATACACATGTGCCCCTGAATGCATCACATGTGAAATGTTTGAAAACCACATGTGCACTAGAACACATCACATTTTAAACAGCAGACCTGAATGCAGGAAGAGTAAAAGAACAACAAAAATACACTGTGCACCTGAACGCGTCACATGCGAAACACTTGGAAACCCAGCATGCACCTGAATACATCACAGGTGAACTGTTCAAAAACCACACGAGAGTTAAAACATCTAAATGAATTACCACAACAGAGCAAAAAAGAAAAACACACACGTGCACCTGAATGCATCACATTTGAAACAGCTAAAAACCACCTGTGCACCTGAACTTGTCAAATTTGAAACAGCAAAAAAAAACACACGTGCACCTGAGCACGAAACATTTGAAACCGAAAAAAA
This sequence comes from Stegastes partitus, assembly GCF_000690725.1. Taxonomy (NCBI): domain Eukaryota; kingdom Metazoa; phylum Chordata; class Actinopteri; family Pomacentridae; genus Stegastes; species Stegastes partitus. The sequence goes on along the minus strand of NW_007578897.1, from coordinate 95,626 downwards.
AAACAACATATGTGCATCTGAATGCATCGTCAGTGAAAGAGCAAGAAAACAACACGTGCACCTGAACGTGTCTCATGTGAAACACCTAAAAACCAAGTGTGCACCTGAATATATCACGGGTGAAACAATTGAACACACCTGCACCTGAATGCATCACATGTGAACCTTTAGAGCCACCATCTTGTGTCATATGAGTTGGTCACATGTAAATTCTGTTGGAAATCTGTCGCATGTTTCTGCAGATTTGGATCTTCAGCTGTCATCAGGACGGTTCTTGTGGGTGGAACCTGATTTTCGAGCATCTCCTGCAGCTCATGACGTTCATCCCCACGTGAAATTTAAATGCTGCTGCGACAGAGAAAGTGGAGATCCGAGTGTCAGGAGGCGTCTGGTGGCCCCTGATCAGGGTTAAACTGTGTTTCTATCCTCGCTGTGTTCGGGTCCTGCAGGAGAAACGTCTGGAGTCTGTCCAACACATTTCAGCACATGATAAGGAAAGAATGTGGAGGCCAGAAACATGTAGCCTCATGCTTCACATGCACACAGATCACCAGAGAGGAATTCAGCCCGAGGCCACGACTTCCAGACGTACGCTTCACCCGAAGGAGGCCCAGCAACAACTTCCTGTTTGTGGACGCTTCACAGTTTGTGTTTAATCCTGAGTGAGCAGTGGGTAAACTTTGGGGTTTGAGACATAAATCCACAGAAAAGCAGCTTGAAGGCTGTTAAAACCATCCCTGTATCAGCCGCTTTAGAGTCTTTATTAAATCTAGACCGTGTTCACACTGAAGCCTGAACTCAAGTCTTTATGGAGAGAAACGTCACATTCAGCCTGACAGATCTGTGATGTTCGGAAACTCTGAGATGTGCAGCAGAATTTAAAACCTGGAGAGAATCCAGGAGCCAGATGTATAAAACTCAGTGTTCACAGAAACACACACATGGAGATGTTTATGAAGTCAGTGCTTCTCCTTCTTCTTCTTCTGTTTTATTAATTTAAATCACTTTTCAGATGAACGCCAGCTGTTCATTAAATCTGCATGTATTTAACTACACTTCATCATAACTGCATGAAAACGGGTTCTGCTCGACTGCACTGTACACTGAAGAAGAAGAAGAAGACAAGAATTTTGTAGAATATTTGTCTATCCTCTGGTGGTCCAGACCACCTCCCTTGTGTCTGCAGGTGGTACAGTCAACCAACCTGTCTGTCTACAGGTGGTATGGTCCACCTCCTGTTTGACCTCATGTGGTACAGTTCACCCCCTGTCTGTCCTTAGGTGTTGCTGTCTGCTCCCCATCTGTTCTAAGATGGTATGGTACAGTCCACCAACATGTCTGCCTTAGGTTGTATGGTCCACCCCACATGCGTCTGTAAATGGTACGGTCTTCCATCTCTTCTGAGGCAGCAGAGTCCACCCCTCATGTGTCCACAGGTGGTGTGGTCCACCAACCATCAGTCCTCAGGTGGTACGGTCCACTCCCATGAGTCTGTAGGTGGAATGATCCCCTGTCAGACATGTACCTCAGGGGGTACGGTTCATCCTCCGTGAATCTGCATAACAACCCTGTCTGTCCTCGGATGGTGTGGTCCACCCCCTGCGTGTCTGTAGGTGGTTCGGTCCGTCTGCTGTTGGTTTACTTTAGGAAGTGAAACTGAGCGTCCGTTTGTGGAGGAAAATGAAGGTGTGAGGAAGTTCAGCAGGGACGGAGTGGAAGATCGAAACTCAGTCAACCAGACAGCTTTTCTATTGTTCTATCTGATCATTAACTGATAAATAAACAGAAACAGAAAATAACTAAACAAAAGAAGGTCAGAGAGCAGCAGCAGCATTTGACTTCTATCATCATCATCATCATCATCACCACCGACCTCCTGATCTGACATCAGCTGAGGGTTCATCAGCCTGAGGGCAGAATCAGCTGAAACACCACTAAACAACAACAACAACAACAACAGACTGCTTGTGAGCCTGCAGGTCACATGATCACGCTTTAATCAGCAGACAAACCTTTATTTAAACACGTCTGCCCAACAGTCTGGCCTGAGATGGTTTCACATTGATCCCGCTTCCTCTCAGTGGCTTCAGCTTCTGCACTGATCAGCACCAATCGTCCACATCAACAGACATGAGGGGAGTAAAATATTAGGAACACAGTCCAGTCCACATCACTACCTCGCACTGTGACCGCAACAACACAATCAACACCTTTACGTCTACAAAGACTAAAACTGAAAACCTAGAAGCTTCTTAAATGTCAACTTAATGGCAGAGCTGTTGTTGGATTTGATTGTTAGATTAATAAAGTGGCTGGTGGGTGTGTTTTTCCTTTACCGGCTTCTTGTCACACTCCATTTCACACTTTTTGTTTTTTTACTTTTCCTTCAAAAATACAGTTGAATTTTTAAAAATAAAAAACATGACGGAGGAAATACATGGATTATAAAAACAACATGTGGGCGACTTGTTACTTAAGTTAGCAGGCGTTTGATAAAAACAGTTGAAATTCTTAGATAACAGACAGACTGAACACTTGTATTTTCTGTAGTTCTTTTTTTTTTTTTCTTTTTTTGTCCACTTCCTCCTTTCTAAACTCAGACGCTTGCTTCCTGCTGCTGCTTATCTCAGAGCGTCAGCAGCTCATGATAAGAATAAAACAGGGGCCTCGTCTATTAAAGAACAAGTTCGGAGCTCCAGAGGGCCCAAATTGAAGAGGAAGCCCTGACAGGATGCATTTCATGTGTTTTCACTGGACGCTGGAGTCACTAAATATGATTCACTGTGCTGTTTGTCTCTCAGGATGAATGATTTTCTTCAATATTTCAAGTTTTTTTTCTAATTTCTGCTTCTTCTTCTTTTAACGTTAACTTCTGCTGATCCCAAAGTTCAAATTTGAAAACGTATCCGATTGATAGAAACTGATTAGATTCATGTGCAGGAAACATGACAGAAAACTGGTAAATTCTGAATGAACTCTGGTGCTATTTCATTACAGACTAGATCTGGTGAACATGAGTTCTTGTGACTGTAAATGATGATGTAAACTCATTGCATTTTGCTTTTAAAGAAACTAAACAGCACATTAGCAGACTTTAAATCATGCAGTGCTGCTAAATGTAAATTAAAAATGTCTAAAAAAAAAAAAAAAACTACTTTAGAAGAAATGGATAAATAATGCAGCAAGTGAAGGAATGTAAGTGTGAGTGGAAGCAGTCAGATTGGTAGAGAGACTATTAGCTGCGGTGTGTGAGCAGAGAGAGAGAGAGAGCGCGAGCTGCTACACAATGGGCTCTTTTCATTCAGACGTTTAGAGGAAAAACTGGTTAACGGTCGACTCTCCTGTTTTAACACAACGAGCAGCTTTCAGGTCGTCGCTCGGAAAATAAAAATCACACCTTCAACTTTTCCATCAGTGCAACACCTCAGAGAGCAGCGAAAAAACACGAGACAACTCGACCGGTTCGATATAAAAACTGAGAAAATTTACAATAACACGAGCCTCTCATTTGTGATATCCTGCGTCTTTTGTTATCTCTCATCGTTCCCAGAAACTTCACTCCTAAATTCATTTATCAGCAGTTTGCTTTGTATCTGTGCTGCACCACTGTCTGAAATCACATCAACTCTTACAAGTTGCTTCCAACTATTACCACATCTGCAATTCAAATAAATGTTGTGGAAACCTCCCACCAACTATTTAAAACAGGCAAGCATCATTAAACACACATGACAAATGTAAACTAACCCGAAACTAACAAGCTGTAATCTGGTGATGATTTGAAAATTGCCAACCAGCTACTATTATGCGTCCTGTATTGTTAGTTTGTCATGCAAACAGTCTGAGGTCAGAGTCCAGCAGCCACATGCTGCTGCGAACGAGTCCGTCAACTTGCTCAGATGCTGCTCTGAATCCCTTCCTGTTAATCTGATCGTCTGCAGCAAACACGCCCTGAACGCTGAACATGCTCTGGGCCAAATGAAGGTCGTCTGGCGTCTGAATAGCTGTTAAAGATGTTCAGGTCTCCAGAAGAATCCAAACACATGAGCAGAGCTGAGTCCCAGAAACCCCTGAGTCAGTTAGAAAGTCCCGAAAACATCTGCAGCGTTTTAACTGAGTGAACTTGTTGGAGGATGAGATCAGCGGTGCGTGGAGTTCTCACAGAGGTGCAGACCGATGACACATATCTGCAGCTGGACCTGAAACCAGAATCCAGTCGAGCGATGGCTTCACCTGCAGATCAGCGCCAATGAGTCAGAGCTGCCGTGCGAACAGAAACAGTCCAG